>NW_024711780.1:2500-33189 GCF_018991925.1 Homarus americanus | reverse complement strand
TCTATCGGCATTTACCGTATCTCTCAATATCCGATATTCATATCCCGGAACAGCACTTCTTGGAACTCTCCATTTCACAATGTTTTTCCTATGTCACAGCTTCCTGGAGTTTAAAACATCTTGTTGCAATGTATCTTCACTCTTTGGTGATGGGTCGCCTTGAAAACGATGCCTGTGTAATCTCTCCCTACACTTTCTATTTGATATTGACAGTACATATCCTGGAAGTAAACCGAATATAATCGCTATCCAACTTTTCCAACCTGGACCTCGCGAACGGACTTCACCTCCTGAATCTCTATCATATACTAACTGTAACTTGCAGCAGAGTAGTGATGTAAACAAACTATTGAATAATCCTTCTATCAGTATTATGTTATTTGCTTTACTTCCAGAACAAACTTGCTCAACCACGACAGTTTCAGAGCCCTTCTCCCTGTGTGTAGTACTATAATACATTATGTACAAAGAGGAAACCTCAAATACATTTCCGTTCTGTATACCTCAACTGCCCACACCACCACTACCATTTCCTCCACCCACACCCACACCCTTGTATTCAGATCACCAGCACCGACAAAGTATTACCTCTCTCGCTGAACAACACATTTCAGCTCGATTAATCAAAGAGCTTGTTTTTGTGTTTTGTTTCATATTCTTCGTTCAAACTTACCCAACAGTTATTCTGGTCTCGATTTAGTCTATCTTCAACCTATTCCATAATGATCGTACGCAAATTGATTCATATATTATCACATGTCTCCCTATCTGACCAAAACATTGAAAGTTGTTCTATCCCTCTTCTCTTGTCTATACCCAATAACAGCATCTCTCTCTCTCAGTATTTCTACCTCTCTACTCCCATGTACTGTACACTACACTATCTTTCACCCTCTTATTCCGTCCAGCAAATTCGTCTCACTCACTGCCACCGTCCTGTATTGTAATAGTCGCCGTATATCATTGTAACCGATATTGCAGGAGCGTCTCTCATATTAGTCCCGAATTGCTTCTACATAGTCGATAACCTAATTTATCTAAATATAAAACATTGACAAAGAAGAGTTATCTTATAAGGAAAATAAACTCATATCTTCATGAGTAACATTCTCAATAAAAACACATCGGTAAACTTGCACCCAAACGAGGTACTAAATCAGTGAGTGGTAATCTTCACTTTTGATCTTTTGACCAAGAAATATAATTTTGGCAATGATAAATAATATATATATATATATATATATATATATATATATATATATATATATATATATATATATATATATATATATATATATATATATATATATATATATATATATATATATATAGAGATATAGTGTGCTAGATAAACTTTCACAAGGAGGCTATTACACGAAGTCTCACACACTCTCTGAAGATGTGAATTACACGGAAAGCGCTTGGGGAACTTGTGTTTTCTCTTTCCTTGTGGCTACTGTGCATATACCATGCACTCCACAGTGATATATATATATATATATATATATATATATATATATATATATATATATATATATATATATATATATATATATAAATATATACGTGGCGGCGAGTGTGTCCTCACTGTATGTGGTGTTGAGAATATCAACCTGGGATGAGAAAGATTTGTTGGTATTTAAATTTACAGAAAACGAAAGAAAAGATTGATAATATATGTATATTCAGGAAAAATAAAAATAAGTGAATCAACTATATACTGATCAAATAAATGATGACGTGCTCTAAATTCTATTATCAGTTGATAGCAACACGATAGCCAACCCACAAATAAAATGTAAATTACATACAACATAAAATTTTGGATATTCATAAAACAATTTACATGACGTCAAAAGAGTTCTTTAAATTTTTTGTTGGACTGTAAAATGTATTTTGTAATTTGGCTTAAATTTCAAAGTGGATTTATTTTTGTCTCTTCTGCTTAACAATATTTCCTTGTTGCTTTCCATTTCAACTTATAATTTAATATCTAGAAGATTCTTTAGACACTTTCAGAGCTGACTCACACAAGCAGTAAGATGAAAAAAGTCTGAAAAAAGTTTATTACAGTTTAATTTTGTTCCTAATAGTTCTCTCAGAAAGATTTTGCCTCTTTGTTGTGTTATGTGTCGCCTCTTCTTACTCTCTCAAGTATTAACTGATCCATCATGTGTGAAGCATCTTGATGGGTCTTCGACACGTGGCGATTTACACGAGTAATATTTGCCTACACATTAAATTCTGTTCCGAGAGCAAAAAAAAAAGAAAATTTTTCGTATAGTATCATTTTGTTTGTTATGAAAATATAAATCTATTTATACAAAAGATATGTAAATTAATTGAAAAATTATATCACTAATACTGAAGCAGTAGACGATTCGACTAAAAACTCGCCCAGTGATATTCAGCTGTTGTAATAATTATGTTAACCTGATAGAGAAGAGCTGATTCTAAAATATACTCCCACAACACCTTGCTCCCGAGTCTAGTTTTACCTAACAGCCTCGACAACATAATCCAGAGACGTCCTCCCCTTAGCACAAGTTGACGACCCCTTTGTTAACAACATTATCTGGTCTTTTATTTATGACATTCATTACCAAGATATTATACATAACATTACATAGAAAATACATCCATTTCCTGTAATACCTCATTGAGCTGATAATTATGAGGTGAATTACTTCTTTTTATTCTCGAATATCAAAACTCAGAGCTGCATTAATAAAGTATATAACACATACCATTATGCGAGTTAAGGAACATCACCCAAGGGTAAAGATTGTAAAAAGCAACAACACATTAGACCAGCAGTTGTGTGTATCGTCAATTACCAGGCGGTGGTGGGGTAAACCTCTGCGGTTACCACACGCCAAGTTTCACTACCTCCCCTCCCCCTTCTTTTTTTTTTAAATATACCGTATACCGTATATATTTTTTACCTGTTACAATACTTCCCGAATACACACGCCGTTGGTCTTTATATAACAACAAGAAAAATCTGAAATGTCGAGTATAAAAGCTCCTAGGATCAGTACAGTATCTCAGTAGGCAGGTATGTATATGATTACCTTTACATGCATGTTTTTATTCACGTATCCGTACCGTATGTATAAAGTTCTCTATGTATTAATAAATTTCATCAAATTATCTCAAAAACCAACGAGTATGTTTCAATAAATTTATGTATATTCGTGATGTAAGAGTTTCATGGGTGATCGGGATGTCACTCTCTAAGAATTGTAATATTTATTTTTTGGCACTTGAGGGATGTCCACCGTTATCTAGGCAAATATTTTCATCATAGTTTCTTATACATGTAAATAGAAAGGTATAATATTTGACCTTATCTGCCAGCCTTACAATAGCCTCGTTATGTCACCCCTTTCAGGTGCACCAGAGCTCCTTATACCACTCCATGGTGATCAATTAGTGTGCGTGTGTACTTGATCTTTATCTTTAATTTCACTACGTTTAAACTTTTTACCTAACCTAACCTAACCATTGGGTACTTTTCATATGGCTTAACTATTACAAAAGAAAATTATTGATGGTGATCTCGGCTAATATTATGATGGGACGAAATCACTAAAATGGGCCGAGGTCACCACTGAATGTAGGCCGAGGTTACCACTAGATGTGACCCGAGGTTTTCACTGGATGTGGGCCGAGGTTACCACTGGATGCGGGCCGAGGTTACTTGACCGAATTTACCATAGGCCGACGTCACTGGCACCCGAGATTGTGCTGCTGTCATCAACACAAGAAAACGCCTCAACTCTTGTGTATATGTAAACACTGATATTATGATCTGATTTATAATTAAACCTGAAATGTTGGATTCTGTAGGTTAAAAGAGATTTGTTAAAGTATTATTTTTGGGGGGAAATTTAACTTAAACAAAGAGACATCGGAAAATTTTTTCAGACTTGTACCCAGAACCAGCAGAACCTGATGGTCAGTCCCCCCGTAAGGTCACGGTGTCTCTGTTATATAAAGTTTGTAAGCTGCTTATATATTAGAGCTTCACTTCTCTTAATATACAGTATTGGTTAATGTATAAAAGCTATTTTATAATGAATAATTCACTCCTCTTGTATATCTTTGTTACTTATTTATTCTTATACTAATACAATAAGCAGAGCAATGAAGAATATATAATATATATTCTTCATTGCTGGTCTACGTTCCTCTCTCTGAGCCAGTTCACAATGTTATCTGCCACTATCTCAGCTGGTTTCCTGATGTCATCTTTCTCTGGAGTGAAATGCCACAAATTCCCTCCTGGTTCACTGCAGCAGGAGTAGTGTTCCTCCTTCACCATGGCAGGGAACAACTTGTCAGAATCTCCAACTTTCATGAACACTTTAGTGTCAGCCCTTCTCCCATCAAAGAACAAACAATTTATTCCATTTTCTCTTATCCCCTTATCAAACTCCTCTTCTAGGTTACTGACAAGTTTCTCCTGAGCTCTCCTTACTTTGTTATGATCTATCACCAGGTGAACATCATCAGGTGCTATCAAACCACCGTCAATCCAGGCAGCTGTTGCTATCTCTGCAGTTTCTCTGAGACCAGTGTGGTGTCGCATGCTGGCCAGAGCTATGCTCGGGATATCTTTCCTATTTCGAATCTTATGCCTGGAAGGTTTGGGATCATTATTTTCTGGGTTAGGGACAAAGTCACCATTCTCCTGGTCAGCACTCGAATCAGCCATGGGGAAGTCATTAAACTCTGAATCAGCTTGACTCCAATCATCGGCCTTACCACCCTGGGCCTTCTCAAGTCTTTCCTCGGCAACTCTTCTCCTCTTCTGTCTCTTCTGTGGTGTTTCCTGTCTCTTGACTCTGAATATCTGGCTAGAAATCAGAGAGCCCTACTCGCCAGTCTTCTCTGTGCTTTGACAATGCCAGTTCGATTTGTGAATCTTCAGTCCACGCTGTAAACACAGGAGATGGGCCTGATTTACAGTCATACCACCCAAACTTAGTACAGAGAAACACCAATTTGCATAATTATGTCAAATAACTGGTCCAGTTGTTTACAAAGCTGTCCTTAATCGTGCTTTTCCCAAGAGAGATATCTCTTGCCTTTTCCCAACTGGCTAGCAGTCTCTCACTAATCTTCTGACTTGTTATGACTGGAGGCTTGAACTGAGCGTTAGCCAGAGTGTACTGTGCCAAGACAGCTTTGGTCATATCACTGGCAATGTCTTTGTTTGTGTAAGTTCTTTGGTTCTTTTCACTGATTTGCCTGATTAAAACACCATATCTCAAAGCATCTCTCAATGTAGGCAACTCCGACTTCAGGAGCTCTCTCCCAGACCCAAGATAGTGACTGAGATGGCTGGATTTTTGGTTCCTCGTCCTGACACAAGCAGCCATCGCAAATATTATCAACTTATAAACGCATCAGAATCTGAAACAGAAAAAAATATTGTTAGTTGGGTTGTTAAAGAATGTTTAAAGAATGTCTACTATTTAATTGTAATGCACCAATGCAGTTGTATGTTAGATTTTCGATAATTTCCGCCAAATTTCCAGCAAAGGTTGCAAAATATTGAAACTGAAATTATTTTCTGTTTATATACACTAAAATCTACCAAAAAAGTGATGGGCCATTAGTTTTAGCTGATCTTCCCTCCTATGACACACCCTACTACTACAATGTCTTTACGATATTACTACAGCATCTTAACTACTACTACTACAGCATCTTAACTACTACTACTACAGCCTCTTAACTACTACTACTACAACATCTTTACTATATTACTACAGCATCTTAACTACTACAACGTCTTTACTATATTACTATAGCATCTTAACTACTACTACTACAACATCTTAACTAATACTACTACAATGTCTTTACTATATTACTACAGCATCTTAACTACTACTACTACAACATCTTAACTACTACTACTACAATGTCTTTACTATATTACTACAGCATCTTAACTACTACTACTACAACATCTTAACTACTACTACTACAACGTCTTTACTATATTACTATAGCATCTTAACTACTACTACTACAGCATCTTAACTACTACTACTACAACATCTTTACTATATTACTATAGCATCTTAACTACTACAACATCTTAACTAC
Organism: Homarus americanus; assembly: GCF_018991925.1. Lineage (NCBI taxonomy): Eukaryota > Metazoa > Arthropoda > Malacostraca > Decapoda > Nephropidae > Homarus > Homarus americanus. The sequence continues at coordinate 27,066 of NW_024711780.1, read as the reverse complement.
TACTACTACAGCATCTTAACTACTACTACCACTACAATATCTTTACTATATTACTACAACATCTTGACTACTACTACTACAACATCTTAACTACTACTACTACAGCATCTTAACTACTACTACCACTACAATATCTTTACTATATTACTACAGCATCTTAACTACTACTACTACAACATCTTAACTACAGCATCTTAACTACTACTACCACTACAATATCTTTACTATATTACTACAGCATCTTAACTACTACTACTACAATGTCTTTACTATATTACTACAGCATCTCAACCACTACTACTACTATTACTATAATGTCTTTACTATCTTGCTACAGCATTTCTACTGCTACTACAATATGTTCACTATATTACTACAGCATCTCAACTTCTACTGCTACTACTACACTATAACATGTTCAGTATGAAGCTGAGGAACAAAATTCCAACCTCACTTTTTTATATTTTGTAATCTCTCCCTAAATTTCAACTTTAGGTCACCAGACGAACCAGATATTAATATTATTATTACTTTCAAAATGGATCGGGTTCAACTTGTCCAATTCAGAGAAGCTCTCAAGGAGTTGGAGAATCTAGAGGCTCTCCGGACTTCGTCTGTATTAAGCCTTCACCTCCCATCATCTTCCTCCCTGATACTCGTCAAAAATAGAATCAAGGATGAACAAAGCCGCGCGGCCAACATAAAGTCCGTTTCCAACCGCTCTTCAGTGCAAGAAGCACTGAAGAGCGCTGTGGATATGCTATCCACAGTCAATGCCATGCCACCCCATGGGCTTTTTAGTGTTTTACGGCCAATCAGTTCTCAACAAAGCAACCGGCGAGGTGAGTCGCCTTCGCCGGACGTTAACACCTCCTCAACCAGTTCAAGAATTTAAATACGATGTCAGCAAGACATTCTCCACGCACTCACTGCACCAATTACTCATCTCCCAAGAGGGAGGCGTTGGCTACATCGTCATCGATGGGTCAGCGGTTGCCCTTGGAACGCTCTCTGAAAATGGACTAAAAGTCCACCACCATGAGAACGTGGACATTCCAAAAAAGCACGGCAGAGGTGGCCAGTCCGCTCCCAGGTTCCAGCGCATCCGCCTGGAAAAGAGACAATTGCTGGTGAAGAAAGTAATTGCTCTCAGCGAAGATTATTTTATGACTGAAAATAAGGCGACCGTGCAGGTTCAGGCCCTGGTGGTAGGGGGTCCTGGTCAGCTGAAGGACCAATTGGTTGAGCGTCTCCCTCAGCTCTTGAAGAGTGCTGTAAGATCTGTAATAAACACCTCATACTCCGGCCGTCAAGGTCTGAGGGAGGCCATCAATGACACACGGGACCTCCGCCAGCACATGCTTTTGGAAAAGTCTAACACTGTCCTCAGTTCCATATTTGAAAAACTCAGGGTCGATGAACCGGACATGGTCTGCTTTGGTGATGAAGTTCGAGCGGCCATGGAGGATGGTGCCGTCAAAGTTGTCGTGCTATGGGACGAGTCCCCTGAACTCGCCTATTTTACAGAAAACTGTCCCGAGGGGACTGAGTTAATGGCGATGCCCAACACAACTAATAATACCCAAATGCTTATAAGCACGTTTGGGGGGATAGCGGCCTTAAATAAATACCCAAGAGCCGTCCCAAACGAAGAAGAGGCCGAGTGAGGCAAAAAAAAAAATAAATAAATAAATAAATATAAAAAAAAACAAAAAAAAAACAAACAAATGTAAACAAAAATAAAATAAATGTTTATTTTTACTTTTATAAATAACAGGACTTTTCTTACTAAAACTAGTCGTTCTCAAATAGCCACTTAAAATGTACCAAAATGAACTTCACATAAGAAAGTAAACACCACCATTAACATTTCATTACAATAACAAACAATATATTCCTTTCACTCCTATGATATACCTTACTTTAATACATATTATACATATCAATATATAGTCAATAATATCCAAAACTATTACTCTTTATCTTTATTTCACTAAACCTAATGAATATATATAGTAAGCGTAGGTAACATCCTATTAAATATATATAGTGAGCGTAGGTAATACATCTAGCAAACCAAAACAATTACACAAAAGATAAGTATCTAAGCTAAGACAATGTTAACTAATTATCACTGGGATCCTAACCTAACCTAACCTAACCTAACCTAACCTAACCTAACCTAAAATAGCCTAACATAACATAACATAATGTTACGGTCGTCCCCCTATTGTATTTAGTTTCTGTTGTTTCCCGTTTTTCTTTAGAATCGAATTTCAAAGCCTATGGTAAAGACTTTGAAAAAGTTCTTGATTATTTTATATAAGTATGTATACTAGTATTTGTTTCATTATGTAAACTTTGTAGAATGTATTCTTATTTTTTATACAGTTATGAAAGACTGTAAGAAGCAGTTGTGAAGCATAAAAGGAATTAGAAATTATATGTTGATGAAACAAGAAAGCATTGGAACATTGTTTTGGTTCTGGTGGCTCTCTCTGTAGCTAGGTTGAGGATAGGAGGGTCAAACTTATGTGGTGCACATTTATCTATTATTTTCTAGGCAATCATGGATAATTGTGGTGTTAACTAAAGTGCAATATGTTCATTATAGTCTAAATAATATTATAGCAGTGAGAGAGTATTGTGTTTGGTGGAGGTAACATTATTCTGAGTGAATTGATTTGCGGCCTTTTGAACACATGTTTATTATATTTTGTTGTAATTTTGAAGCTGTGTTTTGATCAAACCAGTTTTAATGGGAACAGTGGTATTGAAATAAACACCTGTCAGCTGTCAGGAGGTTGTTAGCCTATGGACTGACTATACATCCTCTAGTGCAGTGGTTCTTAACCTTTTTTGAGTCACGGACCCCTTTGGGAATCTGGTGAAAGCTATGGACCCCCTAGAAAAATGCACATAAGCACATAAACGCAACTTTGCATGTAAACATGATAAAACCATATTATGATAGAAACTCTACAGAAAATGATATGAATAACAAGGTGAATTGTCTATGTGTTAGGTCTGATGATGAAAAGATGATAGATGAAAGTGAAGATATGAAGTTGGGGAGATGTGAAAATAACTGTTAAATAATTCAGGTGTGATGAATAATTTAGAAAAGAAACTTCATCATTTAGGAACTGAGAAGAGAAATCAAATCATACAAATTATACATGAGTTTAGGCCTTTGTTTTCTGATGTTCCTTGGAGAACTGAGGTATTACAGCATGATGTGGAGGCTGAGAATACAACACCCATTAAGCAACACCCATATAGAGTGACTCCTAAGATGAGAGAGATAATGAGACAAGAAGTACAGTATATGGTTGATAATGATATGACTGAAAGAAGTAACAGCCCTTGGAGTTCACTCTGTGTATTGGTGACTAAACCTGATGGTATTTCATATAGATTTTGTACTGATTACAGAAAAGTAAATACAGTAATGTAACCAAAGCTGACTCATATCCTATTCCTAGAGTGGATGATTGTACTGACCAAATAGGAGATGCTAAATTTGTAACTAAGATGGATTTGTTGAAAGGATATTGGGAAGTACCACTGACTGAAAGAGCAAAAGAAATGTCTTCATTTGTGACTATGGAAGGTTTATATCAGCATAAAGTGTTACCCTTTGGTATGAAAACAGCGGTAGTACTTTCCAGAGATTAGTTAATCAAGTATTGTATGATGTTAAAGGTTGTTCTGTGTGTATAGATGATATTGTACTGTATTAAAAAACTTGGGAAGAACATTTGTATTTAATTAGAGAAGTATTTAACAAATTGAATCAAGCAAACTTGACTGTAAACCTTGTGAAGAGTGAATTTGCTGCAGAATATCTAGGTTATATTGTTGGTCAGGGAAGTGTCAAACCAATTAATGCTAAGGTGGAAAGTACTGTGAAATTTCTTGCACCTACAAATAGAAGAGAATTATTAAGATTTCTGGGTATGAGTGGATATTATCGTAGGTTTTGTAAGAACTTTTCAACCATTGCTTTACCATTAACCAATCTGTTGCCAAAGAAAGTCAAATTTGTGTGGAGTGTTCATTGTGATGACGCGTTTAAAAAATTGAAACAGATACTTATAAGTGCACCCATACTTTTTACTGTAAATTATGATAAACCGTTTAAATTGTATGTAGATGCTAGTGATTATGGAGCTGGTGGAGTTTTAATGCAAGAGAAAGATGATGTTGAGTATCCTAGGTAGAAGGCAAGTGGTGGAGAGAGAGAGAGAGAGAGAGAGAGAGCCTGGAGACTTCGACCGTATTTCCTCGTGTAAAGGACTGAGGATGAGCTTATGATTGGCGAGGATTATATGGGTGTGGAAGGTGGGATGGGGAGGCGAACGAAGATTTGTAGGAAGACGAGATGAGTGAGGAAAAGGGGAAGAAAAGGAGGAAATATCGACCCCGAGACTGTGTGGCTAACCATGAATTGGGTGTCCATCCTTCAAAGACAGCGTAAGGATGAAGCTATGAAGGATAGATGAAGCCGAAGGAGTCGGATAAAGGGGGAGAAGGCGTGTCCAAGAGAACAGAATTCACTACACAGTTTGGGCCTGGGTCTCACTCGCTGGATGGTGATGGTAAGGTTGTCTTGGGTTGGGTGTAACGTTATTGGAATTTTCTTGCCGACTATCTCTTTGAATTATAGTTTTCTTTAGAGACCAGTAGCTCTGTATATCTCTATCTCTCACGCACACACACACACACACACACACACACACACACACACACACACACACACGACTTAGTTCATTACCTCTCCGTCACATTCTATAATCATGAGATTCTGAATTACTTTTTTTCCCTATTCACAAAAAAAAAACATTCTTTTACCCCCTTCTCTTGTCCTGCAACTTCCTCCCTCCCTAGTTCCTGATCCCAGTGACAGGAGCCATTTTCCTGATTGGCGAAGGGGAAAAGTGCAGTTAAAAAATAGATGCCGTGGGTTTGTGTCAAGAGGGAGAAGATTTAGGCCAGATAAGGTGTTTCCTCTGGTGCTGGAGAGTTGGTACAAAGATACGATTAAAGGCATCTAAACACTATACTACACCACACATAAAAACTACAATTATATCCCATAACATCACGACACCACACTACACCCATAACACCACACTTTAACTTTGGCACCACACTGTATGTTGGAGATCACTGGTTCAATTATCACAGAGTATTATGTTAGCAGCAGACGACATGTTAATGCATGTTAATGTTAATGAAGAGAAATCCCATTACAGACGTAGAGAGAGAGAGAGAGAGCGAGAGAGAGAGAGAGAGAGAGAGAGAGAGGTTGATAAGGCGACCAAATCTATTCTCATTTACTTAACGTGTAAGTAAAGACGTTATTTTTGTAACTATTAGTAAGAGATGAATAAGATTATCAAGGTACATTATTTTATGAGGGTGGAAATGACAACAGATTTGCTTACCTTTCATATTCTCTCTCTCTCTCTCTCTCTCTCTCTCTCTCTCTTTAATCTATACCCCCTTCTCTGCCTTCATCTCTCCATACACAGATACACCAGTACATTCCCTGTAGATAGTATCAGGGCGAAATTCATATCATAACACGAGCCAATACTTCAGTGTAGCTCCCTCCCTCCTTCCTTACCTTCTTTCTTCTCTTCCTCCCTTCCTACCTCCCTCCCTTATTCCTTACCTACTTCTCTTCTCTCTTACCTCCCTCCCTCCCTTCTTACCTCCCTCCCTTCCTCCTTTCTTACCTCCCTCCCTCCCTCCCTCCACCCTTACCTCTCTTCTTACTTCCCTCCCTACTTCTCTCCCTCCCTCCTTACCTCTCTCCCCCCCCCTACCACACACACACACATCAGTACACGATATCACAACAAACTTCAAAACTTCCACCATAAGACTGTAACTTCGAATGCCTGTTTCCTGCCCGTCTGGCTTTCCATGTTTACTTATGCCAGAAGAATTTACATAATCTGTTGCTCGGCTCTGGATAAGTCATCGTTTGTGTCCGGAAATATTGTGACTCACTCGGCTGAACTTGTCGGAGGAGAGTGACGTAATTTGGTACTTGTGGGCAAATAACTCTCCGTCTGTCTCTGTTTACGTGTCCCCCGTAGATTGTATATGTCTTTTGTTAGTCACTCCATATGTGCGTCCATGCGCGTGCTTCCGTATATTGCATGCGTGTGTCTGCGTTATCGATTTAAACGGTATTCTCACTCCTCACTCAATACATTTCTCTCACTTTCCATTTGTTCTTATACTCTCTCTCTCTCTCTCTCTCTCTCTCTCTCTCTCTCTCTCTATCTCTCTCTCTCTCTCTCTCTCTCTCTCTCTCTCTCTCTCTCTCTCTCTCCCACTTGACGAGGAAGAAGCATAGACCTTTATCAAACTCCCGCCAGCAGCATCCACTTACACCTCACTTCTCAATGCTTAAGTGGCCACGGGAAGATGCTTACACACTATGTCTCCCCATTCTCCGCCTGACTCTGATTATGAAGGAGAGAAGGGAGGAAGGGGTAGGAGATAGAGGAGGGAGGGTATGAGTAGAGGAGGGAGGGAGGGATGGAAGGAGGCGAGGGCGGGGCTATTATCTTCTTTTCCCTTTCTTCATTTCCTCCTCTTCCTTCCTCGTCTTCTCCTCGTTTTTCTCCCTCGTTTCTCCTCATTTCTCACCTTCTTATTCTCTCTATTATCTACACTCTTCCTCCTCCAATCCTTCAATATCCTCTTCTTTCCATTACCCTTTTCCTTCTTTCTCTTTCCGCATCCCCCTTCCTTTTTCTTCATCATTCGTTTTTCTCTCCCTCAGTCCTCCTCCTCCTACTTTACCCCCGTTCTCTTCCTCTCTCCTCCCTCCTTCCTGTTCTTTCCACCTGCCCCATCTTCCCTTTGCTCTCCTTTCCCTCTTTAGGTTATCTTATTTGGTCTCTCCTGTACACTTAACTTCACATTCAATCATCAATATAATCGTCCTCATGAATTGTTTTTGTAAATTTTTAATCTAGACGTTGAAAATTGGGTAAAATTCCCCCCAAATTAATACAATAACCATTAAATGAACTTGTGTGATGGAGTGTATTGAGGGTGAATACCGACCTCCCCAATGTCCTTTTCGTCACCATATCACATAACATATTCAGCTCTTTTGATCTACGAACACTCACAGCTCTTTCAAATATTGGCAACAAGAATGACAGATTGTGGGTGATGCCTCATTGGCCGCTTTGACGTGTGCTTTGGGTAGAACGTGTTGGAATACTAATTGCAATATTATCAAACATATGAATCGCATTTACATTGATATATAACACGTCTATTGACACTGATGTACTACATGTTATATACAAATGAAAGTATTACAGTTAAGGCGCATGAGCAACTTCAAATCACACACACACACACACACAAAATTACAAAGAAAATCCCCCTTCCCCCCCCGCCTCACACGAAGAGGAAAAATGAAAAATTATCGAAGCCTTGAGATATCTTACGTCCACCAGACCTCTCGGTGAATCTTGCAGTCAACAAGTCCATCTCATCTGCATCAAATCTCTGGGGAGGTCATATATCCAACCATCCCTTCTCCGGGAGATTCTTGACACCGGACACGCCGCCCCGAGGACATGTGACAAATAGGATATCATTAGAGAGGCCGACACGAGTGCTGTGGCAGTCGGACACATTTACCCTAAGTTATGTTCCACGAACCAGCGACCCCGGCAGGAGACGCTGAGAGGACCTGAGGTTGTTTTCTGGCTATAAATCTCCCGACAGACGACTGGAGGTCAAAACTTTTGGAGCTTCTAAACTTGAAAAAAAAACTGGAGGTAATCTTGTGGCCGGAGTGAGGACTGGGTGAAGATGTTTTTTTTTAGTTTAACAAATTTATTGTTAGAGCTTGTAGTACAGTTTGCCTATTATGAGTAATTCAGTCAGGTCTTGACACTGAGGGTGGTATCACTTCTCACTGCCACGCAGGACGGAGGTTCATACATAAAGAAATACATCATATTCATTAACAGCTATATACAGTATATATAGAGGTCAGATTCATGTGGGTAATGTCACTGTTCACTGCCATGCAGGACACTTAACTACTACTACTACTACTACAGCATCTTAACTACTACTACTACAACATCTTAACTCCTACAACATCTTTACTATATTACTACAGCATCTTAACTACTACTACTACAATGTCTTTACTATATTACTATAGCATCTTAACTATTACTACTACAGCATCTTAACTACTACTACTACAACATCTTAACTACTACAACATCTTTACTATATTACTACAGCATCTTAACTACTACCACTACAATGTCTTTACTATATTACTATAGCATCTTAACTATTACTACTACAACATCTTAACTACTACTACTACAACATCTTAACTACTACTACTCCAACATCTTAACTACTACTACTACAACATCTTAACTACTACAACATCTTTACTATATTACTACAACATCTTAACTACTACTACTACAACATCTTAACTACTAATACTACAACATCTTAACTACTACTACTCCAACATCTTAACTACTACTACTACAACATCTTAACTACTACTACTACAACATCTTAACTACTACTACTACAACATCTTAACTACTACAACATCTTTACTATATTACTACAACATCTTAACTACTACCACTACAATGTCTTTACTATATTACTATAGCATCTTAACTATTACTACTACAGCATCTTAACTACTACTACTACAACATCTTAACTACTACTACTACAACATCTTAACTACTACTCCTACTACATCTTTACTATATTACTACAGCATCTTAACTACTACTACTATAATGTCTTTACTATATTACTAAAGCATCTTAACTACTACTACTACAATGTCTTTACTATATTACTACAGCATCACAACTACTACTACTACTATTACTATAATGTCTTTACTATCTTGCTACAGCATTTCTACTGCTACTACAATGTGTTCACTATATTACTACAGCATCTCAACCTCTACTGCTACTACTACACTATAACATGTTCAGTATGAAGCTGAGGAACAAAATTCCAACCTCACTTTTTTATATTTTGTAATCTCTCCCTAAATTTCAACTTTAGGTCACCAGACGGACCAGATATTAATATTATTATTACTTTCAAAATGGATCGGGTTCAACTTGTCCAATTCAGAGACGCTCTCAAGGAGTTGGAGAATCTGGAGGCTCTCCGGACTTCGTCTGTATTAAGCCTTCACCTCCCATCATCTTCCTCCCTGATACTCGTCAAAAATAGAATCAAGGACGAACAAAGCCGCGCGGCCAACATAAAGTCCGTTTCCAACCGCTCTTCAGTGCAAGAAGCACTGAAGAGCGCTGTGGATATGTTATCCACAGTCAATGCCATGCCACCCCATGGGCTTTTAGTGTTTTACGGCCAATCAGTTCTCAACAAAGCAACCGGCGAGGTGAGTCGCCTTCGCCGGACGTTAACACCTCCTCAACCAGTTCAAGAATTTAAATACGATGTCAGCAAGACATTCTCCACGCACTCACTGCACCAATTACTCATCTCCCAAGAGGGAGGCGTTGGCTACATCGTCATCGATGGGTCAGCGGTTGCCCTTGGAACGCTCTCTGAAAATGGACTAAAAGTCCACCACCATGAGAACGTGGACATTCCAAAAAAGCACGGCAGAGGTGGCCAGTCCGCTCCCAGGTTCCAGCGCATCCGCCTGGAAAAGAGACAATTGCTGGTGAAGAAAGTAATTGCTCTCAGCGAAGATTATTTTATGACTGAAAATAAGGCGACCGTGCAGGTTCAGGCCCTGGTGGTAGGGGTCCTGGTCAGCTGAAGGACCAATTGGTTGAGCGTCTCCCTCAGCTCTTGAAGAGTGCTGTAAGATCTGTAATAAACACCTCATACTCCGGCCGTCAAGGTCTGAGGGAGGCCATCAATGGCACACGGGACCTCCGCCAGCACATGCTTTTGGAAAAGTCTAACACTGTCCTCAGTTCCATATTTGAAAAACTCAGGGTCGATGAACCGGACATGGTCTGCTTTGGTGATGAAGTTCGAGCGGCCATGGAGGATGGTGCCGTCAAAGTTGTCGTGCTATGGGACGAGTCCCCTGAACTCGCCTATTTTACAGAAAACTGTCCCGAGGGGACTGAGTTAATGGCGATACCCAACACAACTAATAATACCCAAATGCTTATAAGCACGTTTGGGGGGATAGCGGCCTTAAATAAATACCCAAGAGCCGTCCCAAACGAAGAAGAGGCCGAGTGAGGCAAAAAAAAATAAATAAATAAAAAATAAATAAATAAAATAAATAAAAAAAAAATAAAAAAAAATGTAAACAAAAATAAAATAAATGTTTATTTTTACTTTTATAAATAACAGGACTTTTCTTACTAAAACTAGTCGTTCTCAAATAGCCACTTAAAATGTACCAAAATGAACTTCACATAAGAAAGTAAACACCACCATTAACATTTCATTACAATAACAAACAATATCTTCCTTTCACTCCTATGATATACCTTACTTTAATACATATTATACATATCAATGTATAGTCAATAATATCCAAAACTATTACTCTTTATCTATATTTCACTAAACCTAATGAATATATACAGTGAGCGTAGGTAACAACCTATTAAATATATATAGTGAGCGTAGGTAATACATCTAGCAAACCAAAAGAATTTCACAAAAGATAAGTATCTAAGCTAAGACAATGTTAACTAATTATCACTGGGACACTAACCTAACCTAACTTAACCTAACCTAACCTAACCTAACCTAACCTAACCTAACCTAACCTAACCTAGCCTAACATAACATAATGTTACGGTCGTCCCCCTATTGTATTTAGTTTCTGTTGTTTCCCGTTTTTCTTTAGAATCGAATTTCAAAGCCTATGGTAAAGACTTTGAAAAAGTTCTTGATTATTTTATATAAGTATGTATACTAGTATTTGTTTCATTATGTAAACTTTGTAGAATGTATTCTTATTTTTTATACAGTTATGAAAGACTGTAAGAAGCAGTTGTGAAGCATAAAAGAAATTAAAAATTATATGTTGATGAAACAAGAAAGCGTTGGAACATTGTTTTGGTTCTGGTGGCTCTCTCTGTAGCTAGGTTGAGGATAGGAGGGTCAAACTTGTGTGGTGCACATTTATCTATTATTTTCTAGGCAATCATGGATAATTGTGGGGTTAACTAAAGTGCAATATGTTCATTATATTCTAAAGAATATTATAGCAGTGAGAGAGTATTGTGTTTGGTGGAGGTAACATTATTCCGAGTTTTAATGGGAACAGTGGTATTGAAATAAACACCTGTCAGCTGTCAGGAGGTTGTTAGCCTATGGACTGACTATACATCCTCTAGTGCAGTGGTTCTTAACCTTTTTTGAGTCACGGACCCCTTTGGGAATCTGGTGAAAGCTATGGACCCCCCCCCCTAGAAAAATGCACATAAGCACATAAACGCAACTTTGCATGTAAACATGATAAACCCATATTATGATAGAAACTCTACAGAAAATGATATGAATAACAAGGTGAATTGTCTATGTGTCAGGTCTGATGATGAAAAGATGATAGATGAAAGTGAAGATATGAAGTTGGGGAGATGTGAAAATAAACTGTTAAATAATTCAGGTGTGATGAATAATTTAGAAAAGAAACTTGATCATTTAGGAACTTTGAGAAGAGGAAATCAAATCATACAAAATTATACACGAGTTTAGGCTTTTGTTTTCTGATGTTTCCTTGGAGAACTGAGGTATTACATCATGATGTTGTGGTACAACACACCATTAAGCAACACCCATAGAGTGACTCCTAAGATGAGAGAGAGATAATGAGACAGAAATTACAGTATATGGTTGATGATATGACTGAAAAGAAGTAACTGACCCTTAAGGTTTTCACTCTGTGTATTTGGTGACCCAACCTGATGCATTTATTTCATATAGATTTTGTACTGATTACAGAAAAGTAAATACAGCAATGTAGCAAAGCTGACTCATGTATCCTATTCCTAGAGTGGATGATTGTACTGACCAAATAGGAGATGCTAAATTTGTAACTAAGATGGATTTGTTGAAAGGATATTGGGAAGTACCACTGACTGAAAGAGCAAAAGAAATGTCTTCATTTGTGACTATGGAAACAGCGGTAGTACTTTCCAGAGATTAGTTAATCAAGTATTGTATGATGTTAAAGGTTGTTCTGTGTGTATAGATGATATTGTACTGTATTAAAAACTTGGGAAGAACATTTGTATTTAATTAGAGAAGTATTTAACAAATTGAATCAAGCAAACTTGACTGTAAACCTTGTGAAGAGTGAATTTGCTGTAGAATATCTAGGTTATATTGTTGGTCAGGGAAGTGTCAAACCAATTAATGCTAAGGTGGAAAGTACTGTGAAATTTCTTGCACCTACAAATAGAAGAGAAATATTAAGATTTCTGGGTATGAGTGGATATTATCGTAGGTTTTGTAAGAACTTTTCAACCATTGCTTTACCATTAACCAATCTGTTGCCAAAGAAAGTCAAATTTGTGTGGAGTGTTCATTGTGATGACGCGTTTAAAAAATTGAAACAGATACTTATAAGTGCACCCATACTTTTTACTGTAAATTATGATAAACCGTTTAAATTGTATGTAGATGCTAGTGATTATGGAGCTGGTGGAGTTTTAATGCAAGAGAAAGATGATGTTGAGTATCCTAGGTAGAAGGCAAGTGGTGGAGAGAGAGAGAGAGAGAGAGAGAGAGAGAGAGCCTGGAGACTTCGACCGTATTTCCTCGTGTAAAGGACTGAGGATGAGCTTATGATTGGCGAGGATTATATGGGTGTGGAAGGTGGGATGGGGAGCAGAGCGAAGATTTGTAGGAAGACGAGATGAGTGAGGAAAAGGGGAAGAAAAGGAGGAAATATCGACCCTGAGACTGTGTGGCTTACCATGAATTGGGTGCCCATCCTTCAAAGACAGCGTAAGGATGAAGCTATGAAGGATAGATGAAGCCGAAGGAGTATGATAAAGGGGGAGAAGGCGTGTCCAAGAGAACAGAATTCACTACACAGTTTGGGCCTGGGTCTCACTCGCTGGATGGTGATGGGAAGGTTGTCTTGGGTTGGGTGTAACGTTATTGGAATTTTCTTGCCGACAATCTCTTTGAATTATAGTTTTCTTTAGAGACCAGTAGCTCTGTATATCTCTATCTCTCACGCACGCACACACACACACACACACACACACACCAGACTTAGTTCATTACCTCTCCGTCACATTCTATAATCATGAGATTCTGAATTACTTTTTTTCCCCTATTCACAAAAAAAACCCATTCTTTTACCCCCTTCTCTTGTCCTACCTTCCTCCTCCCCTAGTTCCTGATCCCAGTGACAGGAGCCATTTCCTGGTTGGCGAAGGGAAAGAGATGCAGTTAAAAAAAAATAGATGCCGTGGAGTTTGTGTCAAGGGGAGAAGATTTACGCGAGATAAGGTGTGTTTCCTCTGGTGCTGGAGGATTGGTACAAAGATACGATTAAAGAACATCTAAACACTATACTACACCACATAGAAACTACAATTATATCCCATAACATCACACAACACCACACTACACCCATAACACCACACTTTAACATACAACACCACACTAGCTTATGTTGGAGAGAGAGATCACAGAGATAATGAAGAGAGAGAGGTTGATAAGGCGACCAAATCTATTCTCATTTACTCAACGTGTAAGTAAAGGCGTTATTTTTGTAACTATTAGTAAGAGATGAATGAGATTATCAAGGTACATTATTTTATGAGGGTGGAAATGACAACAGATTTGCTTACCTTTCACATTCTCTCTCTCTCTCTCTCTCTCTCTCTCTCTCTCTTTAATCTATACCCCCTTCTCTGCCTTCATCTCTCCATACACAGATACACCAGTACATTCCCTGTAGATAGTATCAGGGCGAAATTCATATCATAACACGAGCCAATACTTCAGTGTAGCTCCCTCCCTCCTTCCTTACCTTCTTTCTTCTCTTCCTCCCTTCCTACCTCCCTCCCTTATTCCTTACCTACTTCTCTTCTCTCTTACCTCCCTCCCTCCCTTCTTACCTCCCTCCCTTCCTCCTTTCTTACCTCCCTCCCTCCCTCCCTCCACTCTTACCTCTCTTCTTACTTCCCTCCCTACTTCTCTCCCTCCCTCCTTACCTCTCTCCCCCCTACCACACACACACACATCAGTACACGATATCACAACAAACTTCAAAACTTCCACCATATGACTGTAACTTCGAATGCCTGTTTCCTGCCCGTCTGGCTTTCCATGTTTACTTATGCCAGAAGAATTTACATAATCTGTTGCTCGGCTCTGGTTAAGTCATCGTTTGTGTCCGGAAATATTGTGACTCACTCGGCTGAACTTGTCGGAGGAGAGTGACGTAATTTGGTACTTGTGGGCAAATAACTCTCCGTCTGTCTCTGTTTACGTGTCCCCTGTAGATTGTATATGTCTTTTGTTAGTCACTCCATATGTGCGTCCATGCGCGTGCTTCCGTATATTGCATGCGTGTGTCTGCGTTATCGATTTAAACGGTATTTCTCACTCACTCACACTCAATACGCTTTCTCTCTTTCCATTTGTTTTTCTCTCTCTCTCTCTCTCTCTCTCTCTCTCTCCCACTTGACGAGAAGAAGCATAGACTATCAAACTCCGCCAGCAGCATCCACTTACACCTCACTTCTCAATACTTAAGTGGCCACGGGAAGATGCTTACACACTATGTCTCCCATTCTCCCGCCTGACTCTGATTATGAAGGAAGAGGAGGAAGGGGGGTAAGAGATAGAGGAGGAGGGGTATGAAGTAGAGGAGGTAGGAGGATGTGGAGGAGGAGGATGTGGAAGAGAAGGAGGCGAGGGCGGGGCTATTATCTTCTTTTCCCTTTCTTCATTTCCTCCTCTTCCTTCCCCGTCTTCTCCTCGTTTTTCTCCCTCGTTTCTCCTCATTTCTCACCTTCTTATTCTCTCTATTATCTACACTCTTCCTCCTCCAATCCTTCAATATCCTCTTCTTTCCATTACCCTTTTCCTTCTTTCACTTTCCGCATCCCCCTTCCTTTTTCTTCATCATTCGTTTTTCTCTCCCTCAGTCCTCCTCCTCCTACTTTACCCCCGTTCTCTTCCTCTCTCCTCCCTCCTTCCTGTTCTTTCCACCTGCCCCATCTTCCCTTTGCTCTCCTTTTCCTCTTCAGGTTATCTTATTTGGTCTCTCCTGTACACTTAACTTCACATTCAATCATCAATATAATCGTCCTCATGAATTGTTTTTGTAAATTTTTAATCTAGACGGTGAAAATTTGGTAAAATTCCCCCCAAATTAATACAATATACATTAAATGAACTTGTGTATTGAGTGTATTGAGGTGAATACCATTCCCCCAATGTCCTTTTTCGTCTGTATCACATAACATATTCAGCTCTTTGATCTACGAACACTTGCTCTTTCAAATATTGTAAACAAGAATGACAGATTTATTGGTGATACTCATTATTGCTGACGTGTGCTTTAGTGGGAACGTGTTGGAATACTAATTGCAATATTATCAAACGTATGAATGTATTTACATTGATATAACACGTCTATTGACACTGATGTACTACATGTTATATACAAATGAAAGTATTACAGTTAAGGCGCATGAGCAACTTCAAATCACACACACACACAAACAAAATTACAAAGAAAATCCCCCTTCCCCCCCGCCTCACACGAAGAGGAAAAATGAAAAATTATCGAAGCCTTGAGATATCTTACGTCCACCAGTCCTCTCGGTGAATCTTGCAGTCAACAAGTCCATCTCATCTGCATCAAATCTCTAGGGAGGTCATATATCTAACCATCCCTTCTCCGGGAGATTCTTGACACCGGACACGCCGCCCCGAGGACATGTGACAAATAGGATATCATTAGAGAGGCCGACACGAGTGCTGTGGCAGTCGGACACATTTACCCTAAGTTATGTTCCACGAACCAGCGACCCCGGCAGGAGACGCTGAGAGGACCTGAGATTGTTTTCTGACTATAAATCTCCCGACAGACGACTGGAGGTCAAAACTTTTGGAGCTTCTAAACTTGAAAAAAAACTGGAGGTAATCTTGTGGCCGAAGTGAGGACTGGGTGAAGATGTTTTTTTTTATTTTAACAAATTTATTGGCAGAGCTTGTAGTACAGTTTGCCTATTATGAGTAATTCAGTCAGGTCTTGACACTGAGGGTGGTATCACTTCTCACTGCCACGCAGGACGGACGTTCATACATAAAGAAATACATCATATTCATTAACAGCTATATACACTATCGTGGTCCTAAATGCTATCTGGCCGCTGGAGGAGGCCCTAAAGATGCCCTGGGCCTGTAATATGACCTTAAAGACTCCCAATATTAATATCACGGCCCATAAGAGCCCCTGATCCTGTCTCATGACTCCATACTGTAAATTCTTCATCCACAGCTAAAAAAAAAAAGTCAGAAAAAACACATTGGTTGCCATACTCCCGGGGGACACCTTAACTGGTTATACAACAGTGACCCTGACCTCTGACCCAGTAATCTCCGCCATCAATATGAAGCTTTTTATCCCTGGGGCCAAGGTCCTTATGGAAATTCGTGTTCAGTGGTGTATAGAAACTACCCAAGTCACCGCCAAGAACAAAAGAGTCGTTTACAGACACAGATGGCGATAGTAATCATCTCAGGCAGCCAATATAATAATAATAATAATAATAATAATAATAATATTAATAATAATAATAATAATAATAATAATAATAATAATAATAATAATAATAATAATTATTAACGGTTTATTGAAAGAGCTTGGCAGCCAGAAGGCTGAAAATATACAGTTACATATTTGGGGAATGGGTTACGAATTACAAATAATATACAAGTGACATAAGTGACACAAATAAGACATATAATAACTAGATGGGGAAAAGCTCAAACTACAGTGCATCTCGCCCCTCTACTATATATTTATACTTGTTATACACCGTTTATTTCTTATACACTAGATTATTTACCATGTTGCAAGAATATATAAACTTGTACATTTCTATCAAGTGTCTTTTTAAATGAGCATCAGATCTTAAGAGTCTCAGCAATGTTAAATTATTATCACAGATGCAAACACAGAGTAAAGGACGTGAGGCTAAGAGGAGGTGGGACTGTTGGATGATGAAGGACCAGGAAGTGAACATAGAGAGGCGACACCCACACCATCACACTCTATACCATATCACCACACACACCACACACCCACACCACACACACCACACCCACAGATTACCTAAATTAGAGCCCCTGGAGAATTATGACCCACATAAAAAATTGACGTATTTACTTTACTTCCTGATGCCTGGATAGTGTCTCTCACCGTCAGGGCGTCTATGTCTCGTCCACTAATGAGACACTACTTCCTTCCCTCCCCCACTCCCTCCCTAACTTCCTCGCTACCCCCTCCCTCCCTCCCTCCCAAACTTCCTCGCCACCCCCTCCATCCCTAACTTCCTCATTCCTCCCCTCCCTCCCTGCCTCCCTCCCTTACCTGACCTCACCTGTGTCCCAAAATCGACCATGGACCATTAACACACATTAACATAAATCATGCAAACTATAGAAAGTATTTTACTAAATTGGAAATAATTGAAATATTTTAATAATTCAATAGATAAGAAAAACTTCGATATATCTATAATTGAATGTATAAAAAAAACCCACAGAGATATATCTATAATTCAATTCAAATTTTGACATTATATTCTGGGTTTATCCTGTGTAGGTTTAAGTAGCAGAGTGTAACAAATATTTTATTTGTCTTGTTCTTCCAAGACTTGTTGTGACCTCAGTTGGGATATTGTGAGTCACCTGAGTCACCTTCACAACACCGGAGGAACATGAACCATTATACTATCACCTTCACCTCAGTCATCTCAAGTCACCTAAAATCACTTCACCTCAACACGTCAAGTGAAGAGTGAGTTGAGTCTCTACCACGAGATATATCGCCTGAGACTGATAAGGGACTATACGGAAATTATTTTAATGTTCCTGAAATTGCCACCAAATAATATCCTTGTGTGTGTTTTATGTCATTTAAATCGCATGACCCGTTGTTAACATGTATTAGTTGCTGTTTATCAAGACATAACTTAATTTCCGATATAACTACCGGTACCAAATTTTGACTCTCGTGCGACCAACATACACAAAAATGTTCCTGTACCATTTTCTTCTCATCACACACACACACACACACACACACACACACACACACACACACACACACACCAAAAAAATCTAAACACGACTTTTACAATTCAAATAACAACAATCTTCAGCGGTAAATTTTACATTAACAGCAATGATCCTTGAGGGCGAAGCTTGTAGCAGTAGGGTGTGTCATAGGAGGGAAGATCAGCTAAAACTAATGGCCCATCACTTTTTTGGTACATTTTAGTGTATATAAACAGAAAATAATTTCAGTTTCAATATTTTGCAACCTTTTGCTAGGTAAATTTTAGCGTGAAATTTATCGAAAATCTAACGTACAGCTGCATTAGTGCATTACAATTTAATAGTGAACATTGCTTTCTGACTTCATTCTTTAACAACCCAACTAACAATATTTTTTTCTGTTTCAGATTCTGATGCATTTATAAGTTGATAATATTTGCGATGGCTGCTTGTGTCAGGACGAGGAACCAAAAATCCAGCCATCTCAGTCACTATCTTGGGTCTGGGAGAGAGCTCCTGAAGTCGGAGTTGCCTACACTGAGAGATGCTTTGAGATACGGTGTTTTAATCAGGCAAATCAGTGAAAGAACCAAAGAACTTACACAACAAAGACATTGCCAGTGATATGACCAAAAGCTGTCTTGGCACAGTACACTTGGCTAATCGCCTGCCCAAGCCTCCAGTCATAACAAGTCAGAAGAAGATTAGTGAGAGACTGCTAGCCAGTTGGGAAAAGGCAAGAGATATCTCTTTGGGAGAGAAACTTGCAGTTAAGGACAGCTTTGCAAAGCAACTGACCAGTTATTTGACATAATTACGGTAAGTGCCCAATTGTTCTCTGTCCTGAGTTTGATGCGACATCGTGACTGTAAATCCGAGGCCCACATCTCCTGTATTTGCAAGCGTGAACTGAAGATTCCTGTGATCGAACTGGCATTTGTCAAAGCACAGAGAGTAGGAAGACTGGCAGTATAGGGGCTCTCATGATTTCTAGCCAAGATATTCCGGAGTCCAAGAGACAGGAGGCTGCCACAGAGAGACAGAAGAGGAGAAGAGTTGCCGAGGAAAAGAGACTTGGGAAGGCCCAGGGTGAGGAAAAAAAAGCCGATGATTGGAGTCAAGCTGATTCAGAGTTTAATGACTTCCCCATGGCTGATCCGAGTGCTGACCAGGAGAATGGTGACTTTGTCCCTAACCCAGAAAATAATGATCCCAAACCTTCCAGGCATAAGATTCGAAATAGGAAAGATATCCCGAGTATAGCTCTGGCCAGCATGCGACACCACACTGGTCTCAGAGAAACTGCAGAGATAGCAAGAGCTGCCTGGATTGACGGTGGTTTGATAACACCTGATGATGTTCACCTGGTGATAGATCATAACAAAGTAAGGAGAGCTCAGGAGAAACTTGTCAGTAACCTAGAAGAGGAGTTTGATAAGGGGATAAGAGAAAATGGAATCAATTGTTTGTTCTTTGATGGGAGAAGGGATGACACTAAAGTGTTCATGAAAGTTGGAGATTCTGACAAGTTGTTCCCTGCCATGGTGAGGGAGGAACACTACTCCTGCTGCAGTGAACCAGGAGGGAAGTATTTGTGGCATTTCACTCCAGAGAAAGATGACATCAGGAAACCAGCTGAGATAGTGGCAGTTAACATTGTGAACTGGCTCAGAGAGAAGAACGTAGACCAGACCCTGCAGGCCATTGGAGGGGACAGCACCAACACGAACACAGGGTGGCAAGGGGGGGGTCATACAATGGATAGAGCGGAAGATTGGGAGGAAGTTGGTCTGGATTGTTTGTGACCTCCACACCAACGAGTTGCCACTCAGACATCTGATCCAGGAGCTGGATGGCAAGACTCTTTCAAACAACAGATGGTCTGGTCCTCTTGGCAAGATGCTGGACTCTGCCACTGAGTTAGAAATAAATCCGAGCTTTGAAAAAATCACAGTTGGCCCTCCACTCGTTGAGCTTGCACATACTGTCATTGACGACCTGAGTACTGACCAGTACTATGGTTACATGATTTGCAGTGCTATCAAAACTGGGGTCATGCCTGATAGACTTGCTTACCTGCAGATAGGTCCAGTCTCACATTCTAGGTGGCTCACAACGGCGCTCAGGTTCTGCAGAATTTGGGTCGCTCATCATAAACTGAAAGGGAACCAGCTTCACAACCTGAGACTTATTGTCCACCATCGTGAGTGTCTACTTGCCAAATTGTTCAACACCAAGGTCAAGTCATCATTCTCCGAAGGTCTGAGGCATGCTCTTCTTCCAGCTTGAGCTCCTGAGGAGTCAGCCAAGGAAGGCTGCCTGTGATTGTGAGCAGACTGTGAGGAGATCTTTCCTGGTATGCTCATCTCTGAGGCAGTTCTGCATAATGGGCCGCTCTGCAGTAAGGATGAGGAGGAGAGAAGAGTGGCAGTCGTGTGCATCTTGGATATGAGACTTAAGGAGAGGATCTGGGCATGACGAATCAGTTGGTGACGATTCCTTCAGGGTCAGGAAGACTCCTGAAGTCACCCAGGTGCCAAGACCCTCACTGATCTCATAGATTCGGGATAATATCCAGGCTGGCAGTGAGCCCTCTACCTGCAGCCTCACCAATGTTCAAGTCAGAGCTTTCCTGGACAACCCCATGCATGTCCCTACCTGGCCCTCGCACACCCAGAGTATAGAGCGTTGTGTACAGCAAGTGAGCGAGGCCAGCAGTCACGTGTACAGCCAGGAGAGGAGGGAAGGCTACATCCAAGCTCAGGTGGTCAGCAGGGAGGTGATGAGTAGAAACAGAAGCAAGAAAGACATGTTCTCTATGGTGTGTAGCAACACCGGGTCGTAGTAGTAAAACCGGTTTTTGTATTTGATGATTTTGTTTTCTAAAGGAATATTAAATTTAATAAATGTGTCAAGATCATTCGTTTCACTATTCTGGATCATTTTCATCCTAATTAATTAACCTGATACATTTACTTTACTTTAAATAAGCTATTTAGTGGTGTTGGTAAAAGGGTGGGAATACTGAATTTTCATAAGATTTCAAGTTAAAATTTACCTAGCACAAAATGAAAACTTTTCAAATCTGAAGATATCACATGATTCTGCACATAGAACTACATCATTAATACCATGGGCCGATTTTTCAAACTCAAAAAAAAAAAATTCGCCTCTGTATGACACACCCTAATGTACTGTTGTTCACATGTTTATTGTCTCCCGGCCCCCGCTTAGCTGAAGGGTCCTAGAAGTGTTGTGTGTCCATCTGTCTGTACGTTCATCTTGTTCCTCCCTGTGTATGTCCATCACTCCAATCCTCTGTATGTCTGCCCGTTCTTGTGAGCGTCCATGCACCCCTCAATGAGTCCATCTGTTGCTCAGTCTGGTCATATGTTCCTCTGCACGTTCGTGTGTCAGAGTTGTGAACGCGACGCCACGAGAACGAACTGAACTATGGTCTCCATCTCTGGCACAAAGCTGCCTGATCTGGGGCTCTCAGACGAGGCCAATAAGCAATATTTTTCCCTCCTGATGTAGAGGAATTGTGACTCTATGTCGTCTTGGGTCACCAGTCGTGGCTGAGGGGGGGGGGGTAGATCGACGGGTTCTTACTGTGCGAGTTATATTAATCTAAAAACAATTATTACTTTTCCAAGATAACTTCATATAAGTTACGTATGTTTCTATGATTAATGTAAAGTATTTATTCAACATGACTTAGTGAATGATAAACAAACTGACAGTTGGCTTATTTTTTCTCCTTTATCTCTTGCGTAAACCCCACGAGGAAGATAATTTTCTTTGCCAGGGAAATGGAATTTTATGCAATTTATAGTCTCGGTAAGCCTAACTGTCTTGTATACAACAAATGAAAAAAATTCTGTTATTTTATTTAACTCTACACAACCGAACTTCCCGCTGTTTCTATATTCTACAAGACGGTCATAGTTTGTTTTACGTATCATCCTCTCTTTATCCTATCACTGTTTACTACTTCATTTTCTATCGAAAAAATACAAAGTTGTTTCAAACATAAGGGAATTACTGATGACAGAGACACATACTGTAGTTGTCACACACAACAACTGCCTGGAATATAACCACGTATGTGGTTCCCGGGACTCTTTATCACACCCTGCACCATGACCTATGAACACCCTCTCCTGGCGACCACCTGGCTAGGCAGGCCCTTGGTTCTTACAACCCGCACCCTGGTACATCCTCCACTACCCCAGGCGAAGACACATAACCATTAATTTAGAACCATTACCTGTTGCTGTCTCTGGCCAAACACCGTACCTGCAAAACACAAAAAAATATCACTATTAGCTGAAGGAAAAAATAATATTTATAGGGAATTAATTGTTACTTGTACATTTCAACGTTACTCTTAATAAGTTTACAAGAGCAGGTGAGATACTGTGACAAACTGCAATTTATTTTCCTAATGCAATATTTTCTCCGCGACATCCACCGCATCTGATGGTGAGGAAGTACTTTCTTAACACACCATTATTGAACTTATAATGTATACATAAACTACATGTTAAGTGCTACCTAAAAAAAAATCTTGTATCACTGATTCTAATTATCTCGTAGAGTTGTACACAAACAATAAAGTGCTTAAGTGAGTGCGTAAGTAGCAAGCAGTATAAGTAAATAAGTGTATTCGTACATAAATATGCCCGTAAATAAATAAATAAATAAATAAATAAATAAATAAGTAATAAAAGTAATTAAGTTATTATCTAGCTAATATATAAGAAACTCGACATAATTCAGTAAATTGCGTGCGCACCGTGTTTGGAGGCCACATTTACCGTGCCTCGGGAAAATTGGCTGGCAGGGAGCATATTGTCCGGCGGGAACATTTTAAGCGATATGTTCAATTTCCTTCCAAAGGTGATTAAAGTTATTTTTGTTGGAAAACTCAAGTTTTAATTCAACTCTTATGTTCCTGTCATAGGCCTTCCGCAAAAGTGCAGTGCAGTGGTTTTTACCGGGGAAAAATTGTGTGTGCACAATTTTAAAGAAAGAAAGAAAGAAAGAAATACAAAAGAAAGAAAAAGATTTAAGGAGAACAACAACAACAACAGCATAAAGAGCAAGGAAGGAGGAACAAGAAATAGCGGAGGAGGAGACCGCTAATCTCCCCGTCGGGCCACACCAGTTCCAAAGAAGAACCGACGGAATAGCCTCATTATCCACTTCTTCAGTGGTTTTGTTGAGACACACATTCACCTACAAAGATCACAGTTAGAAAATTACGACTGTTTGAGTCCTCGATTTGACAGCATACTATGGACGGATTGATACACGGACAGACACACGGACGGACTAATACACGGAGAGACAAACGGACGGACTGATACATCGACAGACGAACAGACGATCTGATAGGAAACACAGACAGATACACGGACAGACTGATAAACTAATATAGACAGGAACGGACTGATCAACCAACAGACCCACGGACGACTAATAAACCAACAGACTCGAGGACGGACTAATAAACCAACAGACTCGAGGACGGACTAATAAACCAACAGACTCGAGGACGGACTAATAAACCAACAGACTCGAGGACAGACTAATAAACCAACAGACTGGAGGACGGACTAATAAACCAACAGACTCGAGGACAGACTAATAAACCAACAGACTCGAGGACGGACTAATAAACCAACAGACACACACAAACATTACAGTATAGTCGAACAGTCTACTACGGAACTAAAATAATCACTCCTATTGTTCTCTCTCCAGACGGCAGTTAACACAAATAAATTCAACTACTTTAAAATATTCCCATATATCAACACACAAATTCGAATGTACAGTTGCCGACATAAATCCCCGGACACGTGACAGTATCTAATGTGTGAGTACTTGAAGATCATTAGGTGATGGAGAATGGAAATTTGACGTATTTTCTCGAATTTGTCTCTGTATTAAGGAGTGTTATTTTCAATCTGTAGTTCCGATATACAATGTAATGAAAAGCAGATATTACCAACTGTTTGGGGAATTTTGTCCACAACTGTACATCATAAAATAGAACATAGGTTAACACGATCACCCTTACAGCACTAATATGTTTTATATATATATATATATATATCTTGATAAAATCCACGTTTTCATTGTGGATTTACATGAAATATATATATATATATATATATATATATATATATATATATATATATATATATATATATATATATATATATATATATATATAA
>NW_024711779.1:0-3470 GCF_018991925.1 Homarus americanus | reverse complement strand
TGTATGATGATATTGATATTGTGTGTGTGTGTGTGTGTGCGTTCGGCCGCGGTTAATGTTTTTGTGGAGATGGTGGTGTGTTGATTTCCACACACACCCACCCACCCACCTCACCCCATCAAGTCATCATCCCCACCGCCACCAACATCACCGCCACCATCACCACCACCATCCCCACCATCATCACCACCACCGCTACCAACATCACCGCCACCATCATCACCACAACCTTCCCACACACTCACCGACATTATACTCATATATTGCAATATGACTTCCTGACGTCTTCTTGGTGTTGTTCCACAAAAGAAATCGTCACTTTTTATTTTCGGAACCAACGGGGAGGAAGGCAGAATTTATATGTGTGTTGTGCAGGTCTTGTACCGTGACGCCGCGCCGGGTCCTCCTACCACTGAACACAGACTAACGTGGTTTTTATATATTCCAATATTAGTTGACAAGTTTGGGACCAAATATACAGACAGCTACTGGCGCCCTGGTCGTCCCGCTGTGGGGTTCAGTGGTCGTTTGTCTCCACTCACCTCTAGTATTTAACCACAGGAATCTTATACAACACAGAATTAAGGGAATGAGATCAATATACAGTATATATGTTTAACTCTACTCTCATAACAAACGGTACACCTGTATGAACCTCACATAATAAACGGTACATCTGTATGACCCTCACATAATAAACGGTACACCTGTATGACCCTCACATAGTAAACAGTACACCTGTATGACCCTCACATAATAAACGGTACACCTGTATGACCCTCACATAGTAAACAGTACACCTGTATGACCCTCGCATAATAAACGGTACACCTGTATGACCCTCACATAGTAAACAGTACACCTGTATGAGTCACACATAATAAACGGTACACCTGTATGACCCTCACATAATAAACGGTATACCTGTATGAGACACATAATAAACGGTCCACCTGTATGATCCTCACATAACAAACGGTACACCTGTATGAACCTCACATAATAAACGGTACAGCTGTATGACCCTCACATAACAAACGGTACACCTGTATGAACCTCACATAATAAACGGTACACCTGTATGAACCTCACATAATAAACGGTACACCTGTATGACCCTCACATAATAAACGGTACACCTGTATGAACCTCACATAATAAACGGTACAGCTGTATGACCCTCACATAACAAACGGTACACCTGTATGAACCTCACATAATAAACGGTACACCTGTATGAACCTCACATAATAAACGGTACACCTGTATGCCCTCACATAATAAACGGTACACCTGTATGAACCTCACATAATAAACGGTACACCTGTATGAACCTCACATAATAAACGGTACACCTGTATGAACCTCACATAATAAACGGTACACCTGTATGACCCTCACATAATAAACGGTATACCTGTATGAGTCTCACATAATAAACGGTACACCTGTATGACCCTCACATATAAACGGTACACCTGTATGACTCACATAATAAACGGTACACCTGTATGACCCTCACATAGTAAACGGTACACCTGAAGCTCGCCATATCAGCATAGTACACACCTGCTTATGAGTCTCTAATAAACGGTACACCTGTATGAACCTCACATAATAAACGGTACACCTGTATGACCCTCACATAATAAACGGTACACCTGTATGAACCTCACATAATAAACGGTACACCTGTATGACCCTCACATAACAAACGGTACACCTGTATGAACCTCACATAATAAACAGTACACCTGTATGAACCTCACATAATAAACGGTACACCTGTATGACCCTCACATAATAAACGGTACACCTGTATGAACCTCACATAATAAACGGTACACCTGTATGAACCTCACATAATAAACGGTACACCTGTATGACCCTCACATAATAAACTGTACACCTGTATGACCCTCACATAATAAACGGTACACCTGTATGACCCTCACATCATAAACGGTACACCTGTATAACCCTCACATAATAAACGGTACACCTGTATGACCCTCACATAGTAAACGGTACACCTGTATGACTCGCATAATAAACGGTACACCTGTATGATTCTCACATAATAAACGGTACACCCGTATGACTCACATAATAAACAGTACACCTGTATGACCCTCACATAGTAAACGGTACACCTGTATGACTCTCGCATAGTAAACGGTACACCTGTATGACCCTCACATAGTAAACGGTACACCTGTATGACCCTCACATAGTAAACGGTACACCTGTATGACCCTCACATAGTAAACGGTACACCTGTATGACCCTCACATAGTAAACGGTACACTTGTATGACCCTCACATAATAAACGGTACACCTGTATGAGTCACACATAATAAACGGTACACCTGTATGACTCACATAATAAACGGTACGCATGTATGAGTCTCGCATAATAAACGGTACACCTGTATGACTCACATAATAAACGGTACACCTGGTATGAGCCACACATAATAAACGGTACACCTGTATGACCCTCACATAACAAACGGTACACCTGTATGAACCTCACATAATAAACGGTACACCTGTATGACCCTCACATAATAAACGGTACACCTGTATGAACCTCACATAATAAACGGTACACCTGTATGAACCTCACATAATAAACGGTACACCTGTATGACCCTCACATAATAAACGGTACACCTGTATGACCCTCACATAATAAACGGTATACCTGTATGACCCTCACATAATAAACGGTACACCTGTATGACCCTCACATAGTAAACAGTACACCTGTATGACCCTCATAGTAAACACAGTACATGCCCTCATAGAAAAACGTGCACCGCATGACCCTCGCATAAGTAGTACACTGTATCGACCCTCACACAGTAAACGGCACACCTTTATGAGTCACAATAAACGTACCTGTATGACCTCACACAATAAACGTCACCTTGTGACCACTCACCAATAAACGGACACTGCATTAGATCTCCATAATAAACAGGCACCTGTATGACCCTCACACAATAAACGTACACCTGTATGAGTCACATAATAAACGCACCTGTAGCTCACATAATAAACCAGGCACCTGTATGAGTCACACACAATAAACGGTACCTGTGGTCACACAATAAACGCACAAACCTTGACCATAATAAACGGTACACCCTGGAATTGTTAAGAAAGGTGTTAAGGCTTTTAAAATATACTACAGTTTATTTAAAAAACATATTATCAGTATATCTCAACGCGCAGGCTGAGCAGGACGTACCTTCTCTGCATCACCAAAACCTAACAACACTGCCGACCGAAGGAATCTCCGAGAGTAAAAGAAAATAATTTTGTCACACGTGTAACTCTCCTAACTTATTTTATTTTGTTTATTTCCCCCCTTTCTTTTGACGTCCATTCCATATTTTAATTTTTACATCCTTTATTTTGATAGAATATTATAACTACTATATAACTATAAGCAATACGTAAC
>NW_024711778.1:0-14826 GCF_018991925.1 Homarus americanus | reverse complement strand
GCAGTATCTATTTATTTAACTCATATCCCACAGAGTTTAAACAGTGAAACGAAAATAAATATCCAACAGCAAAGCATAAGTTGGGGTGTTGTGCTGACTGATTGCTCTGTTCTCCAATTGGCTGTAATTTGATGACGTCAACATCTTGCTCCACCAATCACAGTTGAGTAAAGGATTACTGGACGAATGCAAAATGTACGACAAATCTATGAATTTTTTGGGGAGATGCTGCATGTGGAAGGGCCCCTGGGGGCGCCACCGACCTTGGCAGAGACGCTGCTGCCCCTGGAAAGGCACCCACTACGACTAGGAGGGCCCATACCAGCGCCGCCGGCCCTAGGAGGGCCCATAAGGGCGCTGCAGCCCCTGGCAGGGTCATTGGGGGCAGAGGCGCCCCATAGAGGGACCCTGGGGGAGACACCACCTTTGGAAGGGCCTCTGAATGCCGCACCGCTGTGGTATGGCCCCTGGGGGCGCCGCCGTCCCTGGGAACACCCCTGAAGGCGCCCCAGTCCCAGTAAGGGAACCTGGGATCGCCGCTATCCCTGTGAGGGTCACTTGGCCATGCCAGGCACGGAGGCGCCCCAGGGCCCTGTCATTGTCGGCGGTACCACCAGGGGACCTGTCAGGGGCGCTGGATCCATCAGGGGTGGTCTTAGGAAGAACTGGAATCCTAGGGGCCTTCTCAGGGAAGGCGGCGTCGACAGGGGCTACTCCAGGAACAACCAAACTTCCATGGTCCTTTTAGGGACGGCAACGCTTCAAGGGACCCTCGCAGGGACGGCATCGCTCTTAGGGACCCTCACAGGGACGGCGGCGTCCCCATGGGACCTGGTAGGGGCACTGGCGACCCGAGGGTGCCCTCACAGGGACAGCCATGATCCCTGGGGCCTTTCCAGGGACGGGGGCGCCTCTAGGTACGTTCCTAGGGACCGTGGTGCTCCCAGAGGCCCTGTCAGCGGCGGTGGCGCCTTCAGGGGCCCTTCCAGAGGCGGTGGCTCCTCCCAGGCCTCTTTATGGGGCGCCTCTGCTCCCAGGGACCCTGCCAGTGCCTATGGGTCACAATAGGTCCTCGTAGGGGAGGCGGCACCTCAAAACAATGGATAGTGGTGTCGTACATATTGCATTCTTCCAATAATATCTTACTTAACTGTGATTGGTGGAACATGAAGTAATGTCATCAAATTACAGCCAATAGGAAAACAGAGGAATCAGTCAGCACAACACCCTAACTTATGTTTTGCTGTTGGATATTTATTCTCCTTTTCAATGTTCAGGTTGCGATAATACTGAAAATGCTATGGGCAGTGTCTATTTATTTAACTCATATCCCCCAGAGTTTAAACAGTGAAGCAAAATAAATATCCAGCAGCATAAGATGAGGTGTTGTATGACTTTGTGTAATTTGATGACATCTGCTCCCGCAATCACCTGATTGTCAAGTTACCTGGACAGAATGCAAATGCTCTGTTCAAATCTGGGTACTGGGGGCCACGTAATGGAAGGCCTAGGTACGCCACCGCTTAGCAGAGACGCTTGCTGCCCTGGAAGGCACCCCACTACGACTAGGAGGGGCCATGCAACACCGCCGGCCTAGGAGGGCCATTGGTGGCTGCAGCCCCAACAGGGTCTGGGGGCAAGCCCCATAGAGGGACCCTGGGGGAGACACCACCTTTGGAAGGGCCTCTGAATGCCGCACCGCTGTGGTATGGCCCCTGGGGGCGCCGCCGTCCCTGGGAACACCCCTGAAGGCGCCCCCGTTCCAGTAAGGGAACCTGGGATCGCCGCTATCCATGTGAGGGTCACTTGGCCATGCCAGGCACGTAGGCGCCCCAGGGCCCTGTCATTGTCGGCGGTACCACCAGGGGACCTGTCAGGGGCGCTGGATCCATCAGGGGCGGTCTTAGGAAGTCCTGGAATCCTAGGGGCCTTCTCAGGGAAGGCGGCGTCGACAGGGGCTACTCGAGGAACAACCAAACTTCCATGGTCGTCTCAGGGACGGCAACGCTCCAAGGGACCCTCGCAGGGACGGCATCGCTCTTAGGGACCCTCACAGGGACGGCGGCGTCCCCATGGGACCTGGTAGGGGCACTGGTGACCCGATGGGCCCTCACAGGGACAGCCATGATCCCTGGGGCCTTTCCAGGGACGGGGGCGCCTCTAGGTACGTTCCTAGGGACCGTGGTGCTCCCAGAGGCCCTGTCAGCGGCGGTGGCGCCTTCAGGGGCCCTTCCAGAGGCGGTGGCTCCTCCCAGGCCTCTTTATGGGGCGCCTCTGCTCCCAGGGACCCTGCCAGTGCCTATGGGTCACAATAGGTCCTCGTAGGGGAGGCGGCACCTCAAAACAATGGATAGTGGTGTCGTACATATTGCATTCTTCCAATAATATCCTACTTAAATGTGATTGGTGGAACATGAAGTAATGTCATCAAATTACAGCCAATAGGAAAACAGAGGAATCAGTCAGCACAACACCCCAACTTATGTTTTGCTGTTGGATATTTATTCTCCTTTTCAATATTTCAGGTTGCGATAATATGAAAATGCTATAGGCGGTATCTATTTATTTGCTCTTATCCCCAGAGTTTAAACAGTAGAGGCGAATAAATATCAGCAGCAAAGCACCTCGTAGAATGTTAACAATAATTGATGACGTCGCTCTGCTCACCAATGCAGATTAACAAAAAGGATTACTGGACGAATGCAAATGTTCTGACAAATCTATAATTTTGGGAGATGCTTTTGTGGAAGAGCCCTGGGAAGTAGCCCACCGACCTTGGCAGAGACGCGGCCGCCCCTGGAAAGGCACCCACTACGACTAGGAGGGCCCATACCAGCGCCGCCGGCCCTAGGAGGGCCCATAGGGGCGCTGCAGCCCCTGGCAGGGTCATTGGGGGCAGAGGCGCCCCATAGAGGGACCCTGGGGGAGACACCGCTTTTGGAAGGTCCTCCTAGGGGAGGCGGCACCTCAAAACAATGGATAGTGGTGTTCGTTCATATTGCATTCTTCCAATAATATCTTACTTAACTGTGATTGGTGGAACAAGAGGTAATGTCATCAAATTACAGCCAATAGGAAAACAGAGGAATCAGTCAGCACAACACCCCAACTTATGTTTTGCTGTTGGATATTTATTCTCCTTTTCAATGTTCAGGTTGCGATAATACTGAAAATGCTATGGGCAGTGTCGATTTATTTAACTCATATCCCCCAGAGTTTAAATAGTGAAACGAAAATAAATATCCAACAGCAAAGCATAAGTTGGGGTGTTGTGGTGACTGATTGCTCTGTTCTCCTATTGGCTGTAATTTGATGACGTCACATCTTGCTCCACCAATCACAGTTGAGTAAATGATTACTGGACGAATGCAAAATGTACGACAAATCTATGAATTTTTTGGGGAGATGCTGCATGTGGAAGGGCCCCTGGGGGCGCCACCGACCTTGGCAGAGACGCTGCCGCCCCTGGAAAGGCACCCACTACGACTAGGAGGGCCTATACCAGCGCCGCCGGCCCTAGGAGGGCCCATAAGGGCGCTGCAGCCCCTGGCAGGGTCATTGGGGGCAGAGGCGCCCCATAGAGGGACCCTGGGGGAGACACCGCCTTTGGAAGGGCCTCTGAATGCCGCACCGCTGTGGTATGGCCCCTGGGGGCGCCGCCGTCCCTGGGAACACCCCTGAAGGCGCCCCCGTCCCAGTAAGGGAACCTGGGATCGCCGCTATCCATGTGAGGGTCACTTGGCCATGCCAGGCACGGAGGCGCCCCAGGGCCCTGTCATTGTCGGCGGTACCACCAGGGGACCTGTCAGGGGCGCTGGATCCATCAGGGGCGGTCTTAGGAAGTCCTGGAATCCTAGGGGCCTTCTCAGGGAAGGCGGCGTCGACAGGGGCTACTCCAGGAACAACCAAACTTCCATGGTCCTCTCAGGGACGGCAACGCTCCAAGGGACCCTCGCAGGGACGGCATCGCTCTTAGGGACCCTCACAGGGACGGCGGCGTCCCCATGGGACCTGGTAGGGGCACTGGCGACCCGAGGGGCCCTCACAGGGACAGCCATGATCCCTGGGGCCTTTCCAGGGACGGGGGCGCCTCTAGGTACGTTCCTAGGGACCGTGGTGCTCCCAGAGGCCCTGTCAGCGGCGGTGGTGCCTTCAGGGGCCCTTCCAGAGGCGGTGGCTCCTCCCAGGCCTCTTTATGGGGCGCCTCTGCTCCCAGGGACCGTGCCAGTGCCTATGGGTCACAATAGGTCCTCGTAGGGGAGGCGGCACCTCAAAACAATGGATAGTGGTGTCGTACATATTGCATTCTTCCAATAATATCTTACTTAAATGTGATTGGTGGAACATGAAGTAATGTCATCAAATTACAGCCAATAGGAAAACAGAGGAATCAGTCAGCACAACACCCCAACTTATGTTTTGCTGTTGGATATTTATTCTCCTTTTCAATGTTCAGGTTGCGATAATACTGAAAATGCTATGGGCAGTGTCTATTTATTTAACTCATATCCCCCAGAGTTTAAACAGTGAAACGAAAATAAATATCCAACAGCAAAGCATAAGTTGGGGTGTTAATAACGACATTATTGGCTATGAACTGTTCAGCGTCATCTTACCAATCACAGTTAATCAGAGATTACTGGTGAATGCAAAATCTTCTGTTCAAATCTAATTTTTGAGGAGATGCTGCATGTGGAAGAATTTCAGTGTATACCGACCTTAACGGGGAACGCTGCTGCCCTGGAAAGGCTTACTACGACTAGGAGGGCCCTTAGCGCCACTTTCGGTCTAGAAGGGCCCATAAGGCACTTTCTGGCCTAGCAGAGATCATTGTTGTTGGGGGCAGAGGCGTGCCCCCATAGAGGACCCTGAAATTTTCATAACTGGAAGGCCTCTGAATGCCACCGCTGTGGTATGGCCCCTGGGGGCGCCGCCGTCCCTGGGAACACCCCTGAAGGCGCCCCCGTCCCAGTAAGGGAACCTGGGATCGCCGCTATCCATGTGAGGGTCACTTGGCCATGCCAGGCACGGAGGCGCCCCAGGGCCCTGTCATTGTCGGCGGTACCACCAGGGGACCTGTCAGGGGCGCTGGATCCATCAGGGGCGGTCTTACGAAGAACTGGAATCCTAGGGGCCTTCTCGGGGAAGGCGGCGTCGACAGGGGCTACTCCAGGAACAACCGAGCTTCAATGGTCCTCTCAGGGACGGCAGCGTTCCAAGGGACCCTCGCAGGGACGGCATCGCTCTTAAGGACCCTCACAGGGACGGCGGCGTCCCCATGGGATCTGGTAGGGGCACTGGCGACCCGAGGGGCCCTCACAGGGACAGCCATGATCCCTGGGGCCTTTCCAGAGACGGGGGCGCCTCCAGGTACGTTCCTAGGGACCGTGGTGCTCCCGGAGGCCCTGTCAGCGGCGGTGGCGCCTTCAAGGGCCCTTCCAGAGGCGGTGGCTCCCCCCAGGCCGCTTTATGGGGCGCCCCTGCTCCCAGGGACCCTGCAATGCCTTTGGGTCACAATAGGTCCTCCTAGGGGAGGCGGCACCTCAAAACAATGGATAGTGGTGTTCGTACATATTGCATTCTTCCAATAATATCTTACTTAACTGTGATTGGTGGAACAAGAGGTAATGTCATCAAATTACAGCCAATAGGAAAACAGAGGAATCAGTCAGCACAACACCCCAACTTATGTTTTGCTGTTGGATATTTATTTTCCTTTTCAATGTTCAGGTTGCGATAATACTGAAAATGCTATGGGCAGTGTCGATTTATTTAACTCATATCCCCCAGAGTTTAAACAGTGAAACGAAAATAAATATCCAACAGCAAAGCATAAGTTGGGGTGTTGTGCTGACTGATTGCTCTGTTCTCCTATTGGCTGTAATTTGATGACGTCACATCTTGCTCCACCAATCACAGTTGAGTAAAGGATTACTGGACGAATGCAAAATGTACGACAAATCTATGAATTTTTTGGGGAGATGCTGCATGTGGAAGGGCCCCTGGGGGCGTCACCGACCTTGGCAGAGACGCTGCTGCCCCTGGAAAGGCACCCACTACGACTAGGAGGGCCCATACCAGCGCCGCCGGCCCTAGGAGGGCCCATAAGGGCGCTGCAGCCCCTGGCAGGGTCATTGGGGGCAGAGGCGCCCCATAGAGGGACCCTGGGGGAGACACCGCTTTTGGAAGGTCCTCCTAGGGGAGGCGGCACCTCAAAACAATGGATAGTGGTGTTCGTACATATTGCATTCTTCCAATAATATCTTACTTAACTGTGATTGGTGGAACATGAAGTAATGTCATCAAATTACAGCCAATAGGAAAATAGAGGAATCAGTCAGCACAACACCCCAACTTATGTTTTGGTGTTGGATATTTATTCTCCTTTTCAATGTTCAGGTTGCGATAATACTGAAAATGCTATGGGCAGTGTCTATTTATTTAACTCATATCCCCCAGAGTTTAAACAGTGAAACGAAAATAAATATCCAACAGCAAAGCATAAGTTGGGGTGTTGTGCTGACTGATTGCTCTGTTCTACTATTGGCTGTAATTTGATGACGTCACATCTTGCTCCACCAATCACAGTTGAGTAAATGATTACTGGACGAATGCAAAATGTACGACAAATCTATGAATTTTTTGGGGAGATGCTGCATGTGGAAGGGCCCCTGGGGGCGCCACCGACCTTGGCAGAGACGCTGCCGCCCCTGGAAAGGCACCCACTACGACTACGAGGGCCCATAACAGCGCTGCCAGCCCTAGGAGGGCCCATAGGGGCGCTGCAGCCCCTGGCAGGGTCATTGGGGGCAGAGGCACCCCATAGAGGGACCCTGGGGGA
Source organism: Homarus americanus (assembly GCF_018991925.1). NCBI lineage: Eukaryota > Metazoa > Arthropoda > Malacostraca > Decapoda > Nephropidae > Homarus > Homarus americanus. Next base: position 7,985 of record NW_024711778.1, on the reverse strand, counting down.
GACACCGCCTTTGGAAGGGTCTCTGAATGCGGCACCGCTGTGGTATGGCTCCTGGGGGCGCCGCCGTCCCTGGGAACACCCCTGAAGGCGCCCCCGTCCCAGTAAGGGAACCTGGGATCGCCGCTATCCCTGTGAGGGTCACTTGGCCATGCCAGGCAAGGAGGCGCCCCAGGGCCCTGTCATTGTCGGCGGTACCACCAGGGGACCTGTCAGGGGCGCTTGATCCATCAGGGGCGGTCTTAGGAAGAACTGGAATCCTAGGGGCCTTCTCAGGGAACGCGGCGTCGACAGGGGCTACTCCAGGAACAACCGAGCTTCCATGGTCCTCTCAGGGACGGCAACGCTCCAAGGGACCCTCGCAGGGACGGCATCGCTCTTAGGGACCCTCCAGGGACGGTGGCGTCCTCATGGGACCTGGTAGGGGCACTGGCGACCCGAGGGGCCCTCACAGGGACAGCCATGATCCCAGGGGCCTTTCCAGGGACGGGGGCGCCTCCAGGTACGTTCCTAGGGACCGTGGTGCTCCCAGAGGCCCTGTCAGCGGCGGTGGCGCCTTCAGGGGCCCTTCCAGAGGCGGTGGCTGCCCCCAGGCCTCTTTATGGGGCGCCCCTGCTCCCAGGGACCCTGCCAGTGCCTATGGGTCACAATAGGTCCTCCTAGGGGAGGCGGCACCTCAAAACAATGGATAGTGGTGTCGTACATATTGCATTCTTCAATAATATCTTACTTAACTGTGATTGGTGGAACAAGAGGTAATGTCATCAAATTACAGCCAATAGGAAAACAGAGGAATCAGTCAGCACAACACCCCAACTTATGTTTTGCTGTTCGATATTTATTCTCCTTTTCAATGTTCAGGATGCGATAATACTGAAAATGCTATGGGCAGTGTCTATTTATTTAACTCATATCACCCAGAGTTTAAACAGTGAAACGAAAAGAAATATCCAACAGCAAAGCATAAGTTGGGGTGTTGTGCTGACTGATTGCTCTGTTCTCCTATTGGCTGTAATTTGATGACGTCACATCTTGCTCCACCAATCACAGTTGAGGAAAGGATTACTGGACGAATGCAAAATGTACGACAAATCTATGAATTTTTTGGGGATATGCTGCATGTGCAAGGGCCCCTGGGGGAGCCACCGACCTTGGCAGAGACGCTGCCGCCCCTGGAAAGGCACCCACTACGACTAGGAGGGCCCATACCAGCGCCGCCGGCCCTAGGAGGGCCCATAGGGGCGCTGCAGCCCCTGGCAGGGTCATTGGGGGCAGAGTCGCCCCATAGAAAGACCCTGGGGGAGACACCGCCTTTGGAATTGCCTCTGAATGCGGCACCGCTGTGGTATGGCCCCTGGGGGCGCCGCCGTCCCTGGGAACACCCCTGAAGGCGCCCCCGTCCCAGTAAGGGAACCTGGGATCGCCGCTATCCCTGTGAGGGTCACTTGGCCATGCCAGGCACGGAGGGGCCCCAGGGCCCTGTCATTGTCGGCGGTACCACCAGGGGACCTGTCAGGGGCGCTGAATCCATCAGGGGGGGTTTTAGGAAGAACTGGAATCCTAGGGGCCTTCTTGGGGAAGGCGGCGTCGACAGGGGCTACTCCAGGAACAACCGAGCTTCCATGGTCCTCTCAGGGACGGCAACGCTCCAAGGGACCCTCGCAGGGACGGCATCGCTCTTAAGGACCCTCACAGGGACGGCGGCGTCCCCATGGGACCTTGTAGGGGCACTGGCGACCCGAGGGTCCCTCACAGGGACAGCCATGATAACTGGGGCCGTTCCAGAGACGGGGGCGCCTCCAGGTACGTTCCTAGGGACCGTGGTGCTCCCAGAGGCCCTGTCAGCGGCGGTGGCGCCTTCAAGGGCCCTTCCAGAGGCGGTGGCTCCCCCCAGGCCTCTTTATGGGGCGCCCCTGCTCCCAGGGATCCTGCCAGTGCCTATGGGTCACAATAGGTCCTCCTAGGGGAGGCGGCACCTCAAAACAATGGATAGTGGTGTCGTACATATTGCATTCTTCCAATAATATCTTACTTAACTGTTGTTGGTGGAACAAGAGGTAATGTCATCAAATTACAGCCAATAGGAAAACAGAGGAATTAGTCAGCACAACACCCCAACTTATGTTTTGCTGTTGGATATTTATTCTCCTTTTCAATGTTCAGGTTGCGATAATACTGAAAATGCTATGGGCAGTGTCGATTTATTTAACTCATATCCCCCAGAGTTTAAACAGTGAAACGAAAATAAATATCCAACAGCAATGCATAAGTTGGGGTGTTATGCTGACTGATTGCTCTGTTCTCCTATTGGCTGTAATTTGATGACGTCACATCTTGCTCCACCAATCACAGTTGAGTAAAGGATTACTGGACGAATGCAAAATGTACGACAAATCTATGAATTTTTTGGGGATATGCTGCATGTGCAAGGGCCCCTGGGGGAGCCACCGACCTTGGCAGAGACGCTGCCGCCCCTGGAAAGGCACCCACTACGACTAGGAGGGCCCATACCAGCGCCGCCGGCCCTAGGAGGGCCCATAGGGGCGCTGCAGCCCCTGGCAGGGTCATTGGGGGCAGAGGCACCCCATAGAGGGACCCTGGGGGAGACACCGCCTTTGGAAGGGCCTCTGAATGCGGCACCGCTGTGGTATGGCCCCTGGGGGCGCTGCCGTCCCTGGGAACACCCCTGAAGGCGCCCCCATCCCAGTAAGGGAACCTGGGATCGCCGCTATCCCTGTGAGGGTCACTTGGCCATGCCAGGCACGGAGGCGCCCCAGGGCCCTGTCATTGTCGGCGTTACCACCAGGGGACCTGTCAGGGGCGCTGAATCCATCAGGGGGGGTTTTAGGAAGAACTGGAATCCTAGGGGCCTTCTTGGGGAAGGCGGCGTCGACAGGGGCTACTCCAGGAACAACCGAGCTTCCATGGTCCTCTCAGGGACGGCAACGCTCCAAGGGACCCTTGCAGGGACGGCATCGCTCTTAGGGACCCTCACAGGGACGGTGGCGTCCCCATGGGACCTGGTAGGGGCACTGGCGACCCGAGGGGCCCTCACAGGGACAGCCATGATCCCTGGGGCCTTTCCAGGGACAGGGGCGCCTCCAGGTTTGTTCCTAGGGACCGTGGTGCTCCCAGAGGCCCTGTCAGCGGCGGTGGCGCCTTCAGGGGCCCTTCCAGAGGCGGTGGCTCCCCCCAGGCCTCTTTATGGGGCGCCCCTGCTCCCAGGGACCCTGCCAGTGCCTATGGGTCACAATAGGTCCTCCTAGGGGAGGCGGCACCTCAAAACAATGGATAGTGGTGTCGTACATATTGCATTCTTCCAATAATATCTTACTTAACTGTGATTGGTGGAACAAGAGGTAATGTCATCAAATTACAGCCAATAGGAAAACAGAGGAATCAGTCAGCACAACACCCCAACTTATGTTTTGCTGTTGGATATTTATTCTCCTTTTCAATGTTCAGGTTGCGATAATACTGAAAATGCTATGGGCAGTGTCTATTTATTTAACTCATATCCCCAGAGTTTAAACAGTGAAACGAAGATAAATATCCAACAGCAAAGCATAAGTTGGGGTGTTGTGCTGACTGATTGCTCTGTTCTCCTATTGGCTGTAATTTGATGACGTCACATCTTGCTCCACCAATCACAGTTGAGTAAAGGATTACTGGACGAATGCAAAATGTACGACAAATCTATGAATTTTTTGGGGAGATGCTGCAAGTGGAAGGGCCCCTGGGGGCGCCACCAACCTTGGCAAAGAAACTGCCGCCCCTGTAAAGGCACCCACTGCGACTAGGAGGGCCCATACCAGCGCCGCCGGCCCTAGGAGGGCCCATAGGGGCGCTGCAGCCCCTGGCAGGGTCATTGGGGTCAGAGGCGCCCCATAGAGGGATCCTGGGGGAGACACCGCCTTTGGAAGGGCCTCTGAATGCGGCACCGCTTTGGTATGGCCCATGGGGGCGCTGCCGTCCCTGGGAACACCCCTGAAGGCGCCCCCGTCCCAGTAAGGGAACCTGGGATCCCCGCTATCCCTGTGAGGGTCACTTGGCCATGCCAGGCACGGAGGCGCCCCAGGGCCCTGTCATTGTCGGCGGTACCACCAGGGGACCTGTCAGGGGCGCTGGATCCATCAGGGGCGGTCTTAGGAAGAACTGGAATCCTAGGGGCCTTCTCAGGGAAGGCGGCGTCGACAGGGGCTACTCCAGGAACAACCGAGCTTCCATGGTGCTCTCAGGGACGGCAACGCTCCAAGGGACCCTTGCAGGGACGGCATCGCTCTTAGGGACCCTCACAGGGACGGTGGCGTCCCCATGGGACCTGGTAGGGGCACTGGCGACCCGAGGGGCCCTCACAGGGACAGCCATGATCCCTGGGGCCTTTCCAGGAACAGGGGCGCCTCTAGGTACGTTCCTAGGGACAGTGGTGCTCCCAGAGGCCCTGTCAGCGGCGGTGGCGTCTTCAAGGGCCCTTCCAGAGGTGGTGGCTCCCCCCAGGCCTCTTTATGGGGCGCCCCTGCTCCCAGGGACCCTGCCAGTGCCTATGGGTCACAATAGGTCCTCCTAGGGGAGGCGGCACCTCAATACAATGGATAGTGGTGTCGTACATATTGCATTCTTCCAATAATATCTTACTTAAGTGTGATTGGTGGAACAAGAGGTAATGTCATTAAATTACAGCCAATAGGAAAACAGAGGAATCAGTCAGTACAACACCCCAACTTATGTTTTGCTGTTGGATATTTATTCTCCTTTTCAATGTTCAGGTTGCGATAATACTGAAAATGCTATGGGCAGTGTCTATTTATTTAACACATATCCCCCAGAGTTTAAACAGTGAAACGAAAATAAATATCCAACAGCAAAGCATAAGTTGGGGTGTTGTGCTGACTGATTGCTCTGTTCTCCTATTGGCTGTAATTTGATGACGTCACATCTTGCTCCACCAATCACAGTTGAGGAAGTGATTACTGGACGAATGCACAATGTACGACAAATCTATGAATTTTTTGGGGAGATTCTGCATGTGGAAGGGCCCCTGGGGGCGCCACCGACCTTGGCAGAGACGCTGCCGCCCCTGGAAAGGCACCCACTACGACTAGGAGGGCCCATACCAGCGCCGCCGGCCCTAGGAGGGCCCATAGGGGCGCTGCAGCCCCTGGCAGGGTCATTGGGGGCAGAGGCGCCCCATAGAGGGACCGTGGGGGAGACACCGCCTTTGGAAGGGCCTCTGAATGTGGCACCGCTGTGGTATGGCCCCTGGGTGCGCCGCCGTCCCTGGGAACACCCCTGAAGGCGCCCCCGTTCCAGTAAGGGAACATGGGATCGCCGCTATCCCTGTGAGGGTCACTTGGCCATGCCAGGAACGGAGGCGCCCCAGGGCCCTGTCATTGTCGGCGGTACCACCAGGGGACTTGTCAGGGGCGCTGGATCCATCAGGGGCGGTCTTAGGAAGAACTAGAATCCTAGGGGCCTTCTCAGGGAAGGCGGCGTCGACAGGGGCTACTCCAGGAACAACCGAGCTTCCATGGTCCTCTCAGGGACGGAAACGCTCCAAGGGACCCTTGCAGGGACGGCATCGCTCTTAGGGACCCTCACAGGGTCGGTGGCGTCCCCATGGGACCTGGTAGGGGCACTGGCGACCCGAGGGGCCCTCACAGGGACAGCAATGATTCCTTGAGCCTTTCCAGGGACGGGGGCGCCTCCAGGTACGTTCCTAGGGACCGTGGTGCTCCCAGAGGCCCTGTCAGCGGCGGTGGCGCCTTCAGGGGCCCTTCCAGAGGCGGTGGCTCCCCCCAGGCCTCTTTATGGGGCGCCCCTGCTTCCAGGGACCCTGCCAGTGCCTATGGGTCACAATAGGTCCTCCTAGGGGAGGCGGCACCTCAAAACAATGGTAGTGGTGTTCGTACATATTGCATTCTTCCAATAATATCTTACTTAACTGTGATTGCTGGAACAAGAGGTAATGTCATCAAATTACAGCCAATAGGAAAACAGAGGAATCAGTCAGCACAACACCCCAACTTATGTTTTGCTGTTGGATATTTATTCTCCTTTTCAATGTTCAGGTTGCGAAAATACTGAAAATGCTATGGGCAGTGTCGATTTATTTAACTCATATCCCCCAGAGTTTAAAGAGTGAAACGAAAATAAATATCCAACAGCAAAGCATAAGTTGGGGTGTTGTGCTGACTGATTGCTCTGTTCTCCTATTGGCTGTAATTTGATGACGTCACATCTTGCTCCACCAATCACAGTTGAGTAAAGGATTACTGGACGAATGCAAAATGTACGACAAATCTATGAAATTTTGGGGAGATGCTGCATGTGGAAAGGCCCCTGGGGGCGCCACCGACCTTGGCAGAGACGCTGCCGCCCCTGGAAAGGCACCCACTACGACTAGGAGGGTTCATACCAGCGCCGCCGGCCCTAGGAGGGCCCATAGGGGCGCTGCAGCCCCTGGCAGGGTCATTGGGGGCAGAGGGGCCCCATAGAGGGACCCTGGGGGAGACACCGCTTTTGGAAGGGAAGCCCTGAATGCGGCACTGCTGTATGGCCCTGGGGGCGCTGCCGTCCCTGGGAACACCCCGGAAGGCGCCCTGTCCCAGCAAGGGAACCTGGGATCGCCGCTATCCCTGTGAGGGTCAATTGGCCATGCCAGGTATGGAGGCGCCCCAGGGCCCTGTCATTGATGGCGGTACCACCAGGGGACCTGTCAGGGACGCTGGATCCATCAGGGGCGGTCTTAGGAAGAACTGGAATCCTAGGGGCCTTCTCAGGGAAGGCGGCGGCGACAGGGGCTACTCCAGGAACAACTGAGCTTCCATGGTCCTCTCAGGGACGGTAACACTCCAAGGGACCCTCGCAGGGACGGCATCGCTCTTAGGGACCCTCAAAGGGACGGCGGCGTCCCCATGGGACCTGGTAGGGGCTTTGGCGACCCGAGGGGCCCTCACAGGGACAGCCATGATCCCTGGAGACTTTCCAGGGACGGGGGCGTCTCCAGGTACGTTCCTAGGGACCGTGGTGCTCCCAGAGGCCCTGTCAGCGGCGGTGGCGCCTTCAAGGGCCCTTCCAGAGGCGGTGGCTCCCCCCAGGCCTCTTTATGGGGCACACCTGCTCCCAGGGACCCTGCCAGTGCCTATGGGTCACAATAGGTCCTCCTAGGGGAGGCGGCACCTCAAAACAATGGATAGCATGTTGCATTCTTCCACAATATCTATTTTAACTGTTATTGGTGGAACATAATGTCATCAATTACAGCCAATAGGAAAATAGAGGATTAGTCAGCACAACAATTCCCCAACTTATGTTTTGCTGTTGGATATTTATTCTCCAATGTTCAGGGTTATGATAATGAAAAATGTTATGGGCAGTGTCGATTTATTTAACTCATATCCCCAGAGTTTAAACAGTGAAACGAAAATAAATATCCAACAGCAAAGCATAAGTTGGGGTGTTGTGCTAACTGATTGCTCTGTTCTCCTATTGGCTGTAATTTGATGACGTCACATCTTCTCCACCAATCACAGTTAAGTAAGGGATTACTGGACGAATGCAAAATGTACTACAAAACTATGAAGTTTTTGGGGCGATGCTGCCTGTGGAAGGGCCCCTGGGGGCGCCGTCGCCCCTGGCAGAAACCCTGCCGCCCCTGGAAAGGCTCCCACTGCCACTAGCAGGGCCCATAGCAGCACCGCCGGCCCTAGTAGGGCCCATAGGGGCGCTGCAGCCCCTGGCAGGGTAATTGTGGACAGTGGCGCCCCAAAGAGGTATCCTGTGGGAGACACCACCTCTGAAGGGCGCCTCTAGGTGCCACCGCTGTGGTAGAGACCCTGGGGACGTCGCCGTCCCTGCGAACACCCCTAAAGGCGCTTCCGTCCCTGTAAGGGACCCTGGGATCGACGTTATCCCTGTGAGGGTCACTTGGCCATGCCAGGCACGAAGGCGATCCCAGGGCCCTCTCAGGGTCGGCGGTGCCCCCAGGG
>NW_024711777.1:0-12616 GCF_018991925.1 Homarus americanus | reverse complement strand
TGTTGTACTTCGTTCAGTTACGTGTGCTGGTGATCCCGTACTTGCGGCACCTGGTGAGCATCTGGTGAATACGCTGAAGATGCGTGGAGTAATCCTCGTCATATAGGAGCACGTCGTCGATGACCTTGACACAGTTCGCCACACCCTGAAGGGCCATGTCACCAAGGAGGCAGAAAGCATCGCCAGTAGCCGCGAAACCCATAGGTCCTCTGCAGTGCTGAAATCGGCCGTACGGTGTGATGAACGTCGTGAGGTGCTGATCTTCTTCCGCAAGTTCTATCTGCCAGTACCCACATAAGGCATCTGCTGTAGTTTAGTACCTTGCCTTCGGGTCCACACTGCGTATAGCGGCGAAGGGTGTCGGTGAAGGGTGGGTCGGGCGGGAAACTTGGCTATTCAGCTTGGTGAGGTCGACGGTGATACGAACTCCAGTAATGTTCTTGGCGACTGTTACCATGGGGTGACACCAATCCGAGGGGTCGTCACCAGTAGGCTTAATGATCCCCTGGGCTACCATAGAGTCGAGTTCCTTCTTAACTTGGATCTGGAAAGCGAAGGGTATCTGTCTCGGTGTGTGGAATGCGAAAGGTACTGCGTCATCCTTCAGGTGAATTCTCATGGGGGAGCCAGCCATTGGCTTGAGTGGAGCCGTCTTGAGGTCCTCCTTGGAAACCAGCACGTCCTTGAATTGCAGTAGGAAGAACTCCCTGGCTGCAGAAGGTGACGTATTGGGTGGGAGGGGCAGCTCCTTGCACCTGTTGACATGTTTTATTTCCAGAATTGGCTTAGGGAAGTCTGAAGATATTATGGCCAACTCTTGACAGTGGCCATAAGACAGTAGTGGCATCTGAACACCTTTGTGGACCTGAATCCTGGCAGAACATGACTGCTTACCAAGGGTGAGGGTAGCCTGAAATGTACCCAGAGCAGGTGCCATTGTAGACCCGTCTGCGGTGAGTGTTGTAGAAGTTGACGGTGGTTGCAAGCTGTTCCTAGGGATCCGCAGAATGTCGAGGTGTCTTGTGCCGATGACTGTGACGTCCGCACCTGTGTCAGGAAGCATCTGGATACGGGATGTAACGTCGCCGTATGACAGGTGAACACAGATGGGCTGAGGTGTCTTGCTGACAGGGGAAGAAGAGGATCCCAAAGCGACGACAGCGCTTGTTCTTCCCCGCCTGAGACTTGCAAGTAGTATCATTCTTCTTCTTTGACTGACAGCATTTGTCATAGTGTCCAATGCGGCTACAGGAGCGGCACTGGACGTTGTTGGCAGGGTACTTCAGTGTCCTAGCCCAATGACCACGACGGCCACAGTTATTGCAGGTGCTGTCAGCGGCAGGGCAATCAGAACCATACCGACGAGCACAATACTGGCAGGAATGACCTGGCGTCGAAGTCTGAAGTGATGCTGAAGATTGATGCGAAGCTGAAGTCCGGTCACGTCCTTTGTTCTTCTTATATGCGGAGATGGCACACAGCTGGTTAGATGGAGCACGAATGGCAGAAGTCGCACTTCTGGTGGCTTTGTAAGAGCGGCAGGTGGTGACAACATCCTGTAGAGAAGAGGCAGTGTCGAGGGAGATAAGCTTCTGAATTAGCTCTTCGTCCCGCACGCCCATGAGGATAATCATCTTCAGCTGTGTTTCCTCACAAGTCAACGAGTTCCCAGGACAAACGTCAACCTCCTCAGCGATGCGTCTGAGTCGTACGTAAAAATCGGCAAACGACTCACCCTCCAGCTGCTTACAACTGAGAAGTTCTCTCCTGCGGAGAGCTTCGTTGCAGAGACCCTTGATATGCGTCTGTAAAGCATCCAAGACGTCCTTCACAGTCTTGTCTGTGCCGTGGGGAATTTGCAGGGTGTGCTCCAGGATACGTTGCGTCTCTAGGGTGAGACACATCCTCATCTGGATCAGCTATTTCTCCCTAGGCAACCTTGATAAATCGACCATCATCGAATAATCGTCCCACCTCCGACGCCATTCACGGAACACCTGGAACGAGGCATCAGCTTGGAGTGGTGGTGGACTCTGAGCGAGTGCTTTCTGTGGGGGGGGCAAAGAAGTTGAAGAGGACCCTGCAGGTGCACCTGTGGACGAAGAGGCAGGTGTAGTAGCTGCTTGAAGGTTAACAGGTGCCAACAACTCGATAATGGCACTGAATCTGGCATTTTCTTGTTGACGTCTGTGATTCTCTTCACGTCTTCGTTCATCGTCTTCTTGTCGCCTCCTGATGTCGTCTTGTCGACGGTTTTCTTCCAAAAACTGAATTAAATGAAGGAAGTCGACACCTGTGGCAGATTGCGGACGTGTGTAGTGGGGGCTAAGTTGGGTGGGGCCGCTTGATCCACTTTCCGATCCACTTGGAGTCCACTTACTGCACCGACATCCGTCTGAAGTTGGGCTTGTTGGGTATCTGAAGCAAACCCAATAAATTCCTGATCTTCCATATGGCCTGGTTTATTTCTCTCACAATTACTGTAATTAATAAGTGAGCAGAAGAGCAATCGTCTTTAAATGGAAGATATCTGCAAGCGTCTGTGTGTGTGTGTGTGCGTTCGTTCGTGCGTGTACTCGGGGCGGGCTGGCTAGCGGGCTGGCTGGCTGGCACACTCAGTGCCAGTCCAGACATGAACGGGGGTGGATGTCAAAACTTGAGCTCTCCCATAGGTCTTAAAAAGGCTCCCCTCTTTTGTAAAAAGTGCAGGAACACGGGGAAACACTTAAAAGACACTAAAGGGCACACACAACACTGCACTGTAAATCCAGGAATATCGTGTTGAGGTACGCGCCGAGATCCACTCGACAGGAGAAGTTGACAAGATGGCGGCTCCGAGAGAGATTCTGTGTCTACTCCAATTCTGAATAACGTGATGTCCCAGCTAAACACTGCGCCATGTGGGAGACTCAGGTGGTCCTTACACTCAGGGGTAAAGGAAACACACTGATGTCAAGTCCGTAAGTTCTATTTCTGGTACAAACACAAAAAGGATTTAAGACAGGGGTAAACAGCGTCCTGTCTTGGAATCTCTCTGGGTATCTCCATCTGCTCATGCGCGTACAGCGCGCATGTGCCCAAAGCCTAAACTAACTCTTGGTGACAAAAGGGAGTATGATTATAACATATAATACAGAGACCTCAATCAATAATGGTAAATAGTACAGAGTTACATATTACAGCCATATTCGTCTCATATATCTACACTAAGATTCGCACGTAAATATTAAAATGTTTTCGTCTTTTACAGAATGGCGTGGATAACCATACGACTACTACTACTATGCAGTGCCAATGCATGGACCTGTGCATCAAAGAAGTTCTCAAACCAGCTGCATTAGTTGCACCAGCAGGGCGCGTCCTGACCATGGAAGATGTCATCACGGTCTAGTACGACCTACATGGATTATTGTGCATACCGTCGCACACGAGATCCATCTCTGACATAACCCCTTGAGTATGATGATTTAACCTCTTTAGTATGGTGATTTAACACATTGAATATGATGACATAACCTCTTGAGTATGAAGAATTAACACCTTGAATATGATGAATTACCACCTTGAATACGATGACATAACTCCTTGACTATGATGACTTAATACCTTGAGTATGATGACTTAACACCTTGAATGATGACATAACTCCTTGAGTATGATGACTTAACACCTTGAATGATGACATAACTCCTTGAGTATGATGAAGTGGCCCCTTGAGTATGATGACTTAACACCTTGAATGATGACATAACTCCTTGAGTATGATGAAGTAGCCCCTTGAGTATGATGACTTAACACCTTGAATACGATGACATAACTCCTTGAGTATGATGACTTAATACCTTGATATTATGACTTAACACCTTGATTGATGACATAAATCCTTGAGTATGATGAAGTAGCCCTTGAGTATGAAGACTTAACACCTTGAATATGATGACATAACCCCTTGATTATGATGACTTAAGATCTTGGAATGATGAAATAACCCCTTCAGTATGATGATTTAACCCCTTGAGTATGATAACTTAACACCTTGATTATGTTGACTAAACAACTTGAAAATGATGACTTAACGTTTTGAATATGATGACGTAACACCTTGAATATGATAAATTAACACCTTGAATATGATGAAATAACCCCTTCAGTATGATGTTTTAACTCCTTGAGTATTATGAAGTAACTCCTTGAGTATGATGACTTAACACCTTGAATATGATGACATAACCCCTTGAGTATGATGACTTAACACCTTAAATATGATGACATAACTCCTTATGATGATTTAACCCCTTGAGTATGATGGCATAACCCCTTGTTGGGTCGGTCATCAACACACTGGGTGTGTTAGAGTGTGTCCGATTTATATTAAAAGTGTTGGGTGGAGATGGTTTACACGTGTACACTTGTTTGCTAAGTGCGTGGATCTATGGTGTGTGTGGATGAACACTTTCTGCGTTCCCTGTTAGTGTGTTGGTTTTTGTTCCTTTGAATTGGATGTGTGTGTGTTTGTGTGTGTGTGTGTGAGAGAGAGAGAGAGAGAGAGAGAGAGAGAGAGAGAGAGAGAGAGAGAGAGAGAGATTTAGTAAAATCGTCTCACAAATTACCGTAATTGGTGACCTTCGCTATATTTCTCCACTCCCGTGGTCGTCTTCAACTCTACTAGCAGAGACCAGCACACACGTCTCTTCTAGGATGTATCACATATCAATATGTCCTTCCTTCTCCTTGATGAAAGGATAATCGCTCATTTTCGGTTAATAAATGAAGAAATAATATAGTGCTGTTATGTGAAGAGCAATCTGAGCTAAGAACAAACAAAGTTATTTGTGAATCTTACAAGCAAAGAAAACCCACAGAAACATACTATACTGCGGCATATAGTGAGCCAATATTGAGGAATTAATCTTGAAAATGTTAACTATCAGAGTGAGACACAAATACTGGATTTATAGCTGGAATCACATTTAACCTTTTAGTCTCAGGGGTTCTTATATACTCAAGGAAAACAGCTGGAAGATTACTGATTCCCATCCTAATAATTGTGAGGTAAGACATACACGCGGGGAGGTAAGACATACACGTGGGGAGATAAGACAGACACATATTGTAGTGATGGGTTGTCAGACCACAGCTTACATCTCAGAATCAGTCCAGACCTGACCAGACATTAGGGGGGTCAAGTGTAAGGGTAACCCTCGTGGCCACTCAAGGAGTTACAAATCAACTAGCTCCCCTTCTCATGTCACACGGCCCCAACAAACATGTAAGAAGCACCTGCCGACTCTCTCCCAACATACACAACTACAGTACATCTCAGACAAGGCCCAGACCTAACCTCAGAGTAACCAGGTAAAATGTAACCCTCGAGCCCAAGTCAAGGGGCCACAAATCAACCAGAGCCTCTCATGTCACACGGCCCCACCAACGATGTTAACAGGCAAGCATTCATCTGAAGATTTCTCCAGAATATACAACAACTTATAGTCTCAGAAAAAGTCCAGACCTGACCCTACATTAGCGAGGGCAAACGTAAGGAGACCCTTCGCCGCCCCCCCTGATCAGCTCAACCTGACGTCTCCCAATATATAGGACGTCGTAACCCTCCCTTGGGAGAGAGAGAGAGAGTGTGTCTTGTGACCAGGAAGGGCCAGCTACGACGTCCCCAGGCCCGCTCGAGAGGAGTCAGAGAGGGCCGGAAGCAAGCCGCCTCCGGTCGCCTCCGGTCGGGAGCGAGTTGCCCTCTACACATCGGTGCCCAGCTAAGCAGTCTCCCATAGAGACAACCCAGGACCACCTGCTAGGCCTTCCCCAGGTCACGTGAGTTTTTGTCAGAGCTTTCCATGGGATGAGTTACTTACGTGAGAAGTGTATTCATTTCATGTTCGTGTCCGAGAATCAGTGTCTAGTAACGTAATATGATGTCCTAGTTGTTCGTGTTCTGGGTATTAAGTTCTATATACAGGAGCGAACACAAACACCTGTATACATTTTGTAGGTTCGATTTACTGGATAAGAGATATGTACACAAGGGGAGTAGCGCTCCTCAACCTGTCTGCTGGTCAACTGCTCTCTAGGCGACGTATGGCAAGTGATACATTAACAGCTTCCATATGTCGCCAGGCACATTAATTAGGCATTTGGGACATTGATAAATACATTGCCACATGCTACTAGCTAGGCTGAATAAATAGTATATAAATGGAGCACATACATAATATACATAGCATACAGAATATACATACACCTCCCTCCCCCCTATACGCTCATAGCAAAGTCTTGAGCGGACCTTTTCTTTTGGATCCTTTCTGAGCGTCGAGGGACTTGATCACTGGGAAGGGTATGGGACTCAACACTGGTGGTGGGGTCAGCAGAAGGCGTTGTTACGGGGCGGAGAAAACGGCGGTTCCTCCACCATACACGACCACTGGGTAATCGCACATGGTAGTCCCGTGACCTACCGAGACCCATGACTACGCCTACTTTGTCCCAATGTAGGGAGATCGGGTCCTGAACACGGACTTGGGTGCCGACACTCAACCTGGGGAGAGAACGGGCGTGGTGGTTGTAGCGGGCGACGACGCCTTGAACACGTTCGGCGGCTCGGCGATCACAATCCTCTGTCTTGGCCTGCCACTCCTTGGAGAAGGATTGAGGGTGAGCAGGGACACAAGAACAAAGGGGGCGTCCATACAAAACCTGGGCAGGGGAGCGTCCTGTGTAGTTAGGTGTGTTGCGGAGTTCCAGAAGACCCAGGTCGAAGGCCTCGCAGTCAATATTCCCAGAAGGGGCCACCTTAAGGATGAGGTGCTTCAAGGATTTGACTGCAGCCTCAGCGTGGCCGTTGTACTGCGGGTAATGGGGCGATAACAACACATGCCGGACTCCCTATCGGTCAAGGAACACAGCAAAGTCCCGGCTTGTGAACTGAGGCCCTCCGTCGGTTCGCAGGCGCACAGGAACGCCCACGTCACGGAAGTAGTGGCGGAACTTGCTGATGGTGGCGGCAGACGTCGTTTCATTACCGCACTTGATGACAACCGGCCAACCAGAGAGACTGTCGACGATAACAAGGAAGGACTTTCTTGACACAGAGAAAAAGTCGGCCGACACAGACTCAAAGGGGCGGGTGGGGTTGTCGTCACTCATGAAGGGTTCCTGCTGCTGGCTGGGTTGTAATACTTGGCAGGGCTCACACGCACGGACAACATTGGAGATGTCGGAGTTGATGCCGGGCCAGAAAACAGTCTGTCGTGCACGTCGTTTGGTGGCCTCAGCTCCACGGTGACTGTCGTGAAGGCGAGCCAAGACGTGGGGACGTGATGCAGCAGGGACAACTACACGTGCTCCGTACAGAACAAGGTCTCCGTCGCAGTAGAGTTCATCGCGGAGTTTCCAATACGGGAGCAGGGTGTTGTGAAGATCGTAGCGGTTGCTAGGAAATTCATTCCTCACACACTCGACGAGTCGGACGTAGGAAGGGTCGTCTCGGGCCGCTGTTCGAAGGTCCTCCATTGCCTTGTCGTCATCTGGTGACAGGTCCGAACGAAGGGATTGGACGGCGTGTAGAGCGACCACAGTCCTGACGGAAAGAGCGAGGTCGGCGTCGAGCACATGGTCTTCAGGAGTAGGGCGGCTGACAGGAGAGCGGGATAAGGCATCAGGGATGCAGAGCTCCTTACCAGCACGCCACACTGCTGTGAAGATGTACGCCGAGAGCTTCTCTTTCAGACGCTGGAGGCGAGGGTTCTCAACGGCGTCCAGCGTGCAGTGGTTGAGGATCGGGACAAGCGGGCGATGGTCGGTCACTAGGTGAAAGTGTTGCAGGCCTATGAGGTAAAACCTGCACTTGGACATCGCCTAAACCACAGCCAACAGCTCCAACTCAATAGTGGCGAAGCGCGTCTCGGTGTCAGAGAGGAAACGCGAGCCACACTGGACGAGCCGGAACTGCCCTCCACCGTGATCCTGCAATAGGGCGTATCCCACGCCTTACAAGCGTGAGGCATCTGTCTGCAGAACCGTCGGCAAGGCTGGGTCAAACGTGGCGAGGACCGGTGGACTAGACAGGGCCTGTTTCACTTGCTGGAAGGCCTTGTCGTGGTCGGGGGTCCACAGAAATGTCCTCTTGGGGCTCATCAGGGGGCGAAGTGGTTGGGCAGCTGCGGAGATGTCCGACGAAAACTCTGCTAACTGGTTGACGAGACCGATGAAGGACCTCAAGTCGGTGAGGTTAGCAGGGGTGGGAAAATCCGTGATGGCGCGGACCTTTTCCGGGTCAGCTGCGATACTATTCCCTGAGAGGGTGTACCCACAAAAATCAACTGAAGAGCTGGCCAGAACAAACTTGTCGGCATTTAGGGTGATGCCGTGTTTCCGGCACCTGTTGAGTACCTCGTAGATACGGCAGAGGTGATCCATATAATCCTCGTCGTACACGAGTATGTCGTCGACCACTTTCACGCAGTTTGCCAGACCTCGTAGAGCCATATCACCTCGAAGACAGAAAGCGTCTCCTGTAGCCGCGAATCCCATGGGGCCAAGGCAATAACTGTAACGTCCATGCAGGGTGATGAAAGTTGTAAGTGGTCGGTCTTCTTCGGCAAGCTCTATCTGCCAGTATCCACACAGGGCGTCCATCGTCGTGAAGAAGCACACCTTCGGGTTCACACTGCGTATAGCTGCAAAGGGCGTGGGAGAAGGGTGCGCAGGACGAGACACATGGCTGTTGAGCTTGGAGAGGTCAGTGGTGATCCGAACACCACCTTTGGGTTTTGCGACGACTACCATAGGGTGACACCATGGAGACGGGTCATCACCGGCTGGTGCAATAATTTCTTGGGCGACCATGGAGTCCAGCTCGTTTATGACCGCCTCGCGGAAGGCCAGGGGGGCCAGTCGAGGGGTGTAAATAGCGAAGGGCTTCGCGTCGTCCCTCAGGTGGATCCTCATGGGGGACCTACCATCTTCTTGAGAGGCTTGGATTCCAGAGCGGACTTGGTCACCAGAACGTCGCTGAATTCCTTCAGGAAGTACTTCCGAGCATCCGAAGGAGAGGTGTCACTGGCAAGAGTCAGGAGTAGGGAGGCAGCAGGGTCGCTGCTGCTCCCTTCTTGCACCCTGTTGGCGTGTTTTACCTCGAGAATGGGTTTGGGGAAGTCCTGGGAGATGATGGCCAACTCTTGACAATGTCTGTAAGACAGCAAAGGAGTCGGGACACCGTTATGCACATCAATCCAGGCTTGACACGACCTGTTGCCAAAGGTGACTTGTGCTTGGAGTGAACCTAGGGCCGGGGTCATCTGTGAACCATCTGCCGTGAAGCGGAGATCCTTGGGGGGCGGTCCTAGATCACTTGGAGAGAGCCCCAAGCATTGCGAATGCTGGGGACCGATGACTGTAGCATCAGCGCCGGTGTCGGGCAACATCTGAAGACGGGATGACACACTGCCGTAGGTCACGATGACACTGATGTACTGGGGGACTTTGGTCCTGGGACGCGGGGGGGAGCACACATTCCTAATATGGCTCGAGCGTTGTCCAGGGTCGTCATGCTTCTGATTGGAAGACTGTGGGCGGCCCTCACTGGTGGAAGGGCGCTGAAGCTTCCGCCGACGCTGTACCTTAGGTTTGTTGGTAGGGCAACACTTGTCATAGTGGCCCAGACGACCGCACACATTGCACTGGACACGTTTAGCTGGGCACCGTACTGTGAGTGACCAGTGGCCCTTACGGTCGCAACTGTTGCATGTAGACTCAGCAGCTGGACACACCTGTGTTCCATGCTGCTTACGACAGTTGTTACAAAATGAACCGGGCGTGGACGTGGTGGGCGAAGGCGTAGGAGCAGACTTCTTGTCCTTCTTTTACCGGGACACAGCACGTACAGCTGTAGGGGGAGCTCGGATGGCAGAGGTGGCACACCTGGCAGCCTCATAGGAGCGACATATCGTCAACACATCCTTGAGAGAAGAGGAAGAGTCGAGGCAGGTGAGGCGTTGGACAAGTTCCTTGTCCTTAACACCCATCAGGATCACCTGCTTCAACTGGGTCTCCTCGCACTGCTGGTGGTTACCTGGACATATATCTACCTCTTCCGAAGCTCGCTTGAGTCGTACATAAAAGGCGTCAAAAGTCTCACCCTCCATCTGCCTGCAGCTAAACAATTCCCTCCTGCTCAGAGCTTCATTCCGCTGCCCTTTGATGTACCGTTGTAGAATATCCAGTACCTCCTCTACAGACAACGAAGAGGTCGGAGGTACCTGCAACGTATGTTCTAAGACACTGTCGCGATCCCACTACCCTTTATACTTGGGGAGTGAAACCTACCCCAAGTTATTAACAAATAAAGGAACAAATAGGGAACACGGCAATCATTATCCCCACAAAAAACCTACTCCACTAAATGTACTTGAATAAGTATGAACAAGTTGAAATAAGTGAATCACAAAAGGGAAGATAATTAATTAATTCAATTTATGTTTTAAAGGGAGTAATGACTAGCAAACATGAATTTAAGGGAATAAGTAATTGTATAATAAAATAAGAGTGATGCCGGAAGGGCGAAAATATACCCTAAGGAGTTAGACCAAACGAATATTACTTAACATTACTATATTACACAGACATACGAAATATATATATACAACAATCACTACAAAATGATTATTTCCTACCAAACAGGAGATTCCTTACCACCAGGATCCCTTCCTAGGCCTAACTAAACGTGTCACTAATACCTGATACCCCTAGGGCATTGCAGAAGACTGGACAAGGCACTAGACAAGGGTCAAGGCTAGAGAACGAATGGACACGTCTACCCTATGCTACGGTTTTTCGCTACTGGGGAAGCGTGGTGCACGCCGAGGAGCGCGTCTCATATCACGTGATCCAGGACATTTGCTGGATATTTTATATAATTAATTAATACTACTCTTGAGTTGACTTAACAGAGTAAGACAATGATGCATATTAATAACCTACATAAATATACAATTAACCTAAGTAACTAAGAACAATAATAATATAATAAGTACAATTAACAAATTATTAATAGCTTGTGTGAAATGTAGGCGTGAAGATATGCCTCACGCTATGCGAGTTCCCGAGCGCTCAGGCACGTGATAGACACGCTGAGTTTCCAAGGACAGGCACATACGCAGCTGGATGAGTTGTTTAGGCTGTGACAAACTCTGGAGATCCACCATTGTAGAATAATCAGTGCACCATCGCCGCCATTCACGAAAAGTCTGGAAATTCACATCAGGCTTCAAGATGGGCGGTGTTTGAGCTGCTGCTTTAGGTGGGGCTGGGGGGCGTGAAAGAAGCATTGGTGAGGTATCTGAACCAGTCAGTACCGAGGCAGTGTTAAAGCCAGGGGCTTGGTTAACAGTGAGGCGAGATATCAAGGCTTCAAACCGTGCACTGTCTTCCAATCTCCGTTGGTGGTCTCTCTCTGCCTCTGCTTGTCGTCTGTGTTCATCCGCCATACGTCTGTTAGCTTCATCCTCGCGCCTTTCATCTCTCATAAACTTCATTAAAGCAATTATCTCTGGAGACAACGCTGAATATCGAGGTGAAGGGCTGTGCGATGTTGTGGTAGCTGGGGCGTCATGGTCAGCCTGGTCATCCATCTCTGCGGAACTATCATCCGACTGACTCATCCGGGCGCTGGCTCCACTATTGCGCAAGGCACGAGACATAACTACGTCATCTGTGTACTGTGTCCTAAATCAGTGTTGACAGGTCAGCCCGTCGTATCAACAAGATCTCAGACAAAAAATTAATTAAATACACAGATAAGTAGATTATATATATAAAATATATATAAAGGGATCGCCGCGGTCAGTGAGTGTGTGTGTGTGTGTGCTGGGCGGGCGAGAGCGTCTCCTCGAGCTGTGAGGGGGTGTGGAGACGACGAGAAGCGTCAGTTACCCTCGAGGCATGACGAGAGGAGGATGTGAAAAACGTTACTCCTTACAAATGCCCAGAACATGCCGTGTACCTTGGGAATCCTTTAGAGCAAGGTCACTCATTTCTGGCACGAAACACACAATGCACTAAACACTTCACAGAATATCACTGTCACTGACACTGCTCAAAGTTGCTAAAAATTCTTCGAGGAGGCGGCGGTTGGCGGTGAGTTGAGTTGACGTAGAGAGCCGGCTTTCCACAAACTTTGCACTTCACTCGTAATTATCCAGTAAGACTAGACACTGCGCCATGTTCGTGTTCTGGGTATTAAGTTCTATATACAGGAGCGAACACAAACACCTGTATAAATTTTGTAGGTTCGATTTACTGGATAAGAGATATGTACACAAGGGGAGTAGCGCTCCTCAACCTGTCTGCTGGTCAACTGCTCTCTAGGCGACGTATGGCAAGTGATACATTAACAGCTTCCATATATCGCCAGGCACATTAATTAGGCATGTGGGACATTGATAAATACATTGCCACACGCTACTAGCTAGGCTGAATAAATAGTATATAAATGGAGCACATACATAATATACATAGCATACAGAATATACATACACTAGTAACGTAAATATAATGTCCTAGTAACTTCGATAGAAATTCATTATTAATAATAAATAAACAGTTGTAACAG
>NW_024711776.1:0-21050 GCF_018991925.1 Homarus americanus | reverse complement strand
GTGATGGCTAGGGAAACACTGAGTAACACTGAGTTCGTTTATTGTGGATGAGAGAAATACAAGTGGTGACCAGCGTGTGCCAAGCACGGCTCACACAGTCAGACTGAGGCGCCTTGCCATATGGCAGCCTCGGGGCAATGTTGCCACATAACACGTGCAGTCGTGCAGTGTTGCCACGTGATAATATATATAAATGCTACTCGGCACAGTAGCTTATGTACAGGGTTGCTACTTGGCACAGTAGCTTATATACATAACCTACATCTCCCTCCCCCCTCACGCTCATAGTCTTTGTCTTGAGCGGACTTCTTAGTCCTAAGTCGCTCCGAGCGTCGAGGTGCACTGTGGGGCGGATCCTCGTGAGGTGTAGGTGACTCGTCCTCGGTCAGGGGGCCAGCAGCAGGGGGTGGGGCTGGCCGAAGGAAGCGGCGGTTCCTCCACCAGACACGGCCACTCGGCATCCTGACCTTGTAGTCCCGCGACCGGCCGACGCCCATCACTATGCCAACCTTGTGCCGACGTGTCGTCGTCGGGTCCTGGACGCGAACAAGGGCACCAATCTCCAGCGGCTGAAGAGGGCGGGCACGGTCGTCATACCGAGCCTTGGCGTCCTGGGCACGTGTAGCGGTGCGGCGGTAGCAGCTCTCGGCTTTGGTCTGCCAGTCCTTCGCAAAGGCCTTGGCGTGTGTAGGAACGCAAGAGCGGAGAGGGTGACCATACAGGATCTGGGCAGGGGTAGCCCTGAGGCGTGTGGTCGATTCCAGCCTCCTGATGTGACTCCGCTGCTGCTTGGGGCTGCGTGGGCCATCTGGAGGGGGCTGCGTGCGAACCACCCCGAGGGAAGTGCGCTGCTTTCCTCCTCGTCTCGGGCTTTTGAGCTTGGGTTGGCGGCAGCACTTGTCGTAGTGTCCATAGCGACCACAGGCCTGACACTTGCGGCCTCGTGCAGGGCACCTGTCTGTGTTAGACCAGTGGCCCTTACGGTCACATCCACGACACAGTGCGTCGGCGGCCGGGCAAGTCTTGGGGCTGTGCTGCTTTCCACAGCTGCCACTGGAAGCACTAGGCGGAGGCGTGGAAGAACGTGTGGCAGCCTTCGCGTTGTTGGCCGCCTTCTTATCCTTCTTGTATTGTGAGATAGCTCTCACAGCAGGTGGGGCCCATAAGGCAGAGGTGGCGGACTTGGTGGCCTCGTATGACCGACATTCAGTCACTACCACCTGGAGTGTGGAGGAAGCGTCCAGGGGGATGAGTCGCTGCATCAACTCTTCGTGCCTGACACCTGTCAAGATCCCGTGCTTGATCCAGGCTTCCTCACATTCCCGGCTGTGCGCCTTGCAGACGTCGATCTCCTCAGACAAACTCTTCAAACGTACAAAAAAGTCGTCAAAGGATTCGTTCTCTGCCTGCTTGCAGCTGGTAAAGGCACGGCGACGCAAAGCCTCGTTGTTCCGACCCTTAACATGCTCCTGTAAAAGGTCGAGCACATCCGTCACTGAAGAGGTAGAATCGGGAGGCACTTGCAACGTGTGCTCCAAAACTCTCTGGGTCTCCAGCGACAAACACATCCGCAGTTGGATGAGCTGTTTGTTTGGAGGCATGCTGTCAAGGTCCACCATCGTGGAGTAATCTGTCCAACGCCGCCTCCACTCACGAAAAGCTGAAACGTGACGCCTGGTGAGAGGGCGGGTGGGGGTTGAACAGATGCCTTGGGAGCTGGAGGACGCTGGTGTGGTGGAGGAGGGAGTGTACTGGTGCCTTGAAGCGCGCTACCTGCGAGTGAGGGAGGGTGGGTTAGCGCCAGGGTCGCCAATAGTGCCTCAAAACGCAACTTTTCCTCCTCTCTTCGTGTCTCCTCCCTCTGAAAATCCATTTCTCTACGTCGCTCGTCCCGGTCGTCCATCCACTTCAGAATTGTGGCGATGTCCGTCACTGGAGGTGGAGGATGAGAGTCTGCGCCCGGTGGAGGAGAAGGTGGTGGGGAGTCGTGTCTCCCATCTTGACGTTGTCCCTTCTTACCTCCCATCTTTGTGTGTGCGTGGACTGCACTGTTTAATATATAAAGTGGCGCCTCAACAGCTCGAACCACATATATAAGACATAAACAGCGCAAAAATCACGCTTATGGTCCAGGTCCACTGTTCTGTCCGTGAGTGAGTGAGTGAGTGCGTGCGTGCGTGCGTGTGTGTGTCTGAGAGAGCGGAGGGAGCGTGGACAGCTGCGTGGTCCGGCAAGACCGTCAGTGTCCCCCGGATGTCGCACGAGAAGGGTGTGCGCCTGCGTGCTCCGTGGGTACCACAAAAAACAGGCCAATGCACAACTCAGCTCTAGACACACACTAATACACTGACACTAACACTGCCACCGTCACTAAAACGCACTGTGACGGAGCAACACTGCACATCGCGGCGAAACACAGCGCAACACAACACAACACACTGAGTCGACGCGCATCACCGGCAGACGTAACTGTCGGCATTGTTCACACACATTGTAAGTCCACAGATCCTAGACACTGCGCCATGAAGGTTACTAGTGTGCCCTGAAGAATGCAGTGATGGCTAGGGAAACACTGAGTAACACTGAGTTCGTTTATTGTGGATGAGAGAAATACAAGTGACCAGCGTGTGCCAAGCACGGCTCACACAGTGAGACTGAGGCGCCTTGCCATATGGCAGCCTCGGGGCAATGTTGCCACATAACACGTGCAGTGTTGCCACGTGATAATATATATAAATGCTACTCGGCACAGTAGCTTATGTACAGGGTTGCTACTTGGCACAGTAGCTTATATACATAACCTACATATATATATATATATATATATATATATATATATATATATATATATATATATATATATATATATATATATATATAAATATAAGCTTTGGGTAGAGCTCCCTTTTAACTTGGCTTATATATAAATAAGTTAAGGGGTTAAGTTACAAACCCAAATGATCTTTTCTCCATTTATTGATAAACTAAAAAGGTCACAGGTTATGAGTAAAAGCACCGTAATTAACACTGTAAGCTGTGAGTGTTAGTTAAGGACAGGGCTCAGCTTGACTGAGTTAAGTCACCCGTCCAATTCTCGTGAGGCTCAAGTCAAAACTGGCAGGTGAGGAAGATGCCTGTGAGGGAGAGGTCCTCTGAAGGAGAAGCCGGTCTAACCCTACATTCTCAAGGTCGGCCTACTGATAAAGGAATTTCCCCTCACGTGAACAGCACATGGCAACTCACAGCTAATGGAAAATTACCGAGGGTGATTGTATAATATAAACTAAATGTATTAACCCAAATTTAAATAATTGTTAGTGCCATGAGACAGGGGCTAATATATATATATATATATATATATATATATATATATATATATATATATATATATATATATATATATATATATATATATATATATATATATATATATATATAATACCAGCAGAATCGCCGCCCTCTGGGCGGCTCATCCGCTATGCCAAGGTAGGACGCCAGCCTCCGGGAGGCTCCACATTGTCTCACTGTTCAGTCCCCAAAACTTCTTCTTCCATCAATAGTTCATTAACGGTGTATGTAAGTTCCACCATGTTTTTCACTACAACGGTACAGCAAAGTATATTTTTTAGCATTAAACTGTTATTATTTTAATGAATAATCATCACTACATATAACACCATCCATCATCACTACATATAACACCACCCATCATCACTACATATAACACCATCCATCATCACTACATATAACACCATCCATCATCACTACATATAACACCACCCATCATCACTACAAATAACACCATCCATCATCACTACATATAACACCATCCATCATCACTACATATAACACCATCCATCATCACTACATATAACACACCCATCATCACTACATATAACATCATCCATCATCACTACATATCATCATCATCACCACATATATCCACCATCACACTACATATAACACCACCCATCATCACTACAGATCGGTAAAGTAGTTTCCGAGATTCTCGTGCGGACACACAGACACCAACACACAGACATACTTCTTTGTTTTATATATATATATATATATATATATATATATATATATATATATATATATATATATATATATATATATATATATATATATATATATATATATATATATATATGTGATATCCAGAAATTTCAGAGTAATTTCAAATGCCCCGCCATGAGTGATACTGAGCGTTCAAGGTCATCTGAGGGGAGGGAGCGCTGCCTGCTCGTAGCGAGAGACTGCGGAACTAGGCCTATATGATATTAAATGTAATTTACCGAATTAATAATGATGCGATTCATGAAGTTAAGGGACTATTATTGAATTTGAAATTATTATAGATCGTTTAGCAGTCTGAATAATGTTACGGGTGTCCCAAGGAGTTATTAGTTAGGCGGAAAATATATCACGTAGGCCCAAGCTAGCGCCTTGGGGAGACGCGACGCTGGCTAGGCCAGTCCCGGAGAGCATTCACACAGACAAGACGTTTCCGCGCGTCCATCAGAAATAGTCACGTGGCCTAGTCACCTGTGCTGCGCTATTGCAGTATAACAAGTAAGTCTCATTCGATCTCAGACAGGGTTAGATAGGGCAGTGATAAAGTAAACTAGAGCTAACAGTGAGTTCATTTCAGGGTTTCCGTCAGAACCCACTTGACGGAGTTGACTGGAGTTGACTGCGAGAGATTGACTGCCGTTTGAGACTGCCGTTGATGATTGAGGGTGGCGATTGTCGCCATTGGACCGATCAGTGTAGGCCTGTCACTGTTTAGCGGGGTAGCAAAGGATCTCTTGAGTGAACGAGTGCTCCCGACAACTAAACGACACGGGACCAGCATCAGCAGTGGGTGATCAGTTCTTACCACTCCGGTGCACAACCCCACATGTCCCGAGCAGCTAGTGAAACCCTCTTGCTAACGGGAAGCTAAAGTTTCTCTCAACTGCACAAGGTCTGATTGGCTCACTCCCTTCCGCTTTATGGACGCACTGGGAGTACACTGAGGCTATCTGAGTAAACTAATGGTCACACACTGAGACCGTGAGTCTAGGTCTCTAGGAGATACCTAGAGGAACATTTTCCCTCCCTTATTACGGGTGTAGTTAACACCATTCCTCAGACTGATATTATCTTGACGTGTGTAGTTTAATAGTTTCTAAATAATTTTGATAATATTGTTTTGAATGTTTGTGCCATTAAGTGGAACCAGAGTGATACTGTGATTTGATTCTTTTAATGCCTCTAATTGTTCTTCATAATTCTGATCTCAGGTATAACCTTGTTCCCCAGAGTAGTGGTTAGGTTAGGTTAGGAAGTGTACATCTGTTGGGGTGCTATAATTTTGTTGAGTGCCCTTAAGGCCTATTCATTGTAGAGTATTTAATTTCTTAAATTTTATTACCATTTCCTCAGTGACTGATATTATTTTGTTGAAAGCCCTTAAGGCCTATTCATTGTAGAGTATTTAATTTCTTATATTTTATTACCATTCCTCAGTGACTGATATTATTTTGTTGAAAACCCTTAAGGCCTGTTCATTGTGGAGTATTTAATTTCTTATTTTTTAGTACCATTTCCTAAGTGACTGATATTATTTTGTGAAAGCCTTAAGGCCTGTTCATGTGGGCGAGCAACATTTCTTGATACTTCAAATTTATTGTTGCCTGTGTTTCTAATAATTTCTATGTCATGTATAACTTTTATTCCCCAGAGTAGTGGTTAAAGTTTAAGTTAAGAGGTGCGCATATTGGTGTACCATTATTTGATTGTGTTTGTAGTGTTGGAGGGAATATAAGTGTCTAAATTTTACAGTGTGTCTCATTCATCCCAGTCACAGACGCTATCCTTCCACGGGTCACGGACAGTTCATTTTGTGTAGTAGATTTAAGTGTTCTTGTGCTGGTTCGGGATTTTTCTCAAAGGGGCGCTTCCACTGCCTTTACCATCTATTAAATTTTAATAAACCCCAAGTCAAGTGAGAAATTAAAGTCCAGCAAATTCCGACCGGTTACAAATGGTAGCAGAGCGTAGTTTTTAATGTCGTGACTGATAGTACTGTGGTTGGGATAATGAACGCCATCATGTGTTGGTTAGCAATGGTAGGGATTGAACTCGCACTGATGCTCATCCTTGTGCCCGGACTGAGTTGGTTAGGCTTGACAATAGAGATGTGTATGAGGAGGAAGAGAGACGGCCGCGGGACCTTGGTACAGCTGAGAGAGGAGTTCGGAGACCTAAAGAGGGATTATCAAGCACAGGTAAACAGGTTCAAGTGGGAGTCTCAGGC
Source organism: Homarus americanus (assembly GCF_018991925.1). NCBI lineage: Eukaryota > Metazoa > Arthropoda > Malacostraca > Decapoda > Nephropidae > Homarus > Homarus americanus. Next base: position 14,743 of record NW_024711776.1, on the reverse strand, counting down.
ACACATTCAACGGTTCAGGGAGGAAACAAGGGGTGAATGTCAGGCACACGTCCAGCAGTCAAGGAAGTGTGAGGTCCAAGTGGGAAATATAGGGGTACGTAAGTAGTTCAGAGAGGTTGATCGAGCCCTCCAGCTGAGAGACAAGACGAAGCCGACCGATTGCAGTTTAGGGTGCATGGTAATGAGAAAAGGCAGGTTGTAGGGGGTGAGTTGGAGGAGTTGTGAGTAGGGCAGAGGGGATTGGAGAGATGGTTAGGTCAGAGATGTGCGTTGAGTAGTGGTTGCTGTCATGAGCGGGATTGAGTTGCTGTCATGAGCGGGATTGAGTTGCTGTCATGAGCGGGATTGAGTTGCTGTCATGAGCGGGATTGAGAGTACGGTTGTAATGTCCAGGGCCTCACTAATATGGGCTGGTACATTGTCAGAGGGTTGGTCTGCCGGCATGAGGTTCGGAGACGTGGACTGAGTATTTTTTTGACACTGGTTTCTCTTAGCTCAAGGGCCAGGCAAAAGGAGAGCATGTTTGTTTTGGACTGAGTATTGTTTTGACACTGGTTCCTCTTAGCTCAAGGGCCAGGCAAAAGGAGAGCATGTTGGAGATGGACTGAGTATTTTTTTTTGACACTGGTTCCTCTTAGTTCAAGGGCCAGGCCAAAGGAGAGCATGTTTGTTTTGGACTGAGTTTTGTTTTGACACTGGTTCCTCTTAGCTCAAGGGCCAGGCAAAAGGAGAGCATGCTTGTTTTGGACTGTGTATTTTTTTTGACACTGGTTCCTCTTAGTTCAAGGGCCAGGCCAAAGGAGAGCATGTTTGTTTTGGGCTGGTATTAATTTTGACATTGGTTCTCTAGTTAAGGGCCAGGCAAAAGGGGAGCGTGATGTTCTGGTTGGATTGAGTTGGGCTAGGAAGAAATGGAGTTGCTAGCTGCGAGTGGAATAGTACAGAGTTGAAGGTGGGTTCTAAGTTGTTCTCTCAGCACATGAGGGCAGTGCTGTCTTTTTTTAGGGGGGTCGAGTGTTAGCGGGAGAGAAAAGGAGAGAAGAGAAGACGGGAATGCTGCATTTAGCAAAAGGGGTGAGGTGCAGTCCTTAGAACAAAATTTTAGGGGGGTCGTATGCATGTTTTCTCAGCACATGAGGACAGTGCTGTCTTTTTTTTAGGGGGGTCGATTGTGATATCCAGAAATTTCAGAGTAATTTCAAATGCCCCGCCATGAGTGATACTGAGCGTTCAAGGTCATCTGAGGGGAGGGAGCGCTGCCTGCTCGTAGCGAGAGACTGCGGAACTAGGCCTATATGATATTAAATGTGATTTACCGAATTAATAATGATGCGATTCATGAAGTTAAGGGACTATTATTGAATTTGAAATTATTATAGATCGTTTAGCAGTCTGAATAATGTTACGGGTGTCCCAAGGAGTTATTAGTTAGGCGGAAAATATATCACGTAGGCCCAAGCTAGCGCCTTGGGGAGACGCGACGTTGGCTAGGCCAGTCCCGGAGAGCATTCACACAGACAAGACGTTCCGCGCGTCCATCAGAAATAGTCACGTGGCCTAGTCACCTGTGCTGCGCTATTGCAGTATAACAAGTAAGTCTCATTCGATCTCAGACAGGGTTAGATAGGGCAGTGATAAAGTAAACTAGAGCTAACAGTGAGTTCATTTCAGGGTTTCCGTCAGAACCCACTTGACTGGAGTTGACCGGAGTTGACTGCGAGAGATTGACTGCCGTTGATGATTGAGGGTGGCGATTGTCGCCATTGGACCGATCAGTGTAGGCCTGTCACTGTTTAGCGGGGTAGCAAAGGATCTCTTGAGTGAACGAGTGCTCCCGACAACTAAAACGACACGGGACCAGCATCAGCAGTGGGTGATCAGTTCTTACCACTCCGGTGCACAACCCCACATGTCCCGAGCAGCTAGTGAAACCCTCTTGCTAACGGGAAGCTAAAGTTTCTCTCAACTGTACAAGGTCTGATTGGCTCACTCCCTTCCGCTTTATGGACGCACTGGGAGTACACTGAGGCTATCTGAGTAAACTAATGGTCACACACTGAGACCGTGAGTCTAGGTCTCTAGGAGATACCTAGAGGAACATTTTCCCTCCCTTATTACGGGTGTAGTTAACACCATTCCTCAGACTGATATTATCTTGACGTGTGTAGTTTAATAGTTTCTAAATAATTTTGATAATATTGTTTTGAATGTTTGTGCCATTAAGTGGAACCAGAGTGATACTGTGATTTGATTCTTTTAATGCCTCTAATTGTTCTTCATAATTCTGATCTCAGGTATAACCTTGTTCCCCAGAGTAGTGGTTAGGTTAGGTTAGGAAGTGTACATCTGTTGGGGTGCTATAATTTTGTTGAGTGCCCTTAAGGCCTATTCATTGTAGAGTATTTAATTTCTTAAATTTTATTACCATTTCCTCAGTGACTGATATTATTTTGTTGAAAGCCCTTAAGGCCTATTCATTGTAGAGTATTTAATTTCTTATATTTTATTACCATTCCTCAGTGACTGATATTATTTTGTTGAAAACCCTTAAGGCCTGTTCATTGTGGAGTATTTAATTTCTTATTTTTTAGTACCATTTCCTAAGTGACTGATATTATTTTGTGAAAGCCTTAAGGCCTGTTCATGTGGGCGAGCAACATTTCTTGATACTTCAAATTTATTGTTGCCTGTGTTTCTAATAATTTCTATGTCATGTATAACTTTTATTCCCCAGAGTAGTGGTTAAAGTTTAAGTTAAGAGGTGCGCATATTGGTGTACCATTATTTGATTGTGTTTGTAGTGTTGGAGGGAATATAAGTGTCTAAATTTTACAGTGTGTCTCATTCATCCCAGTCACAGACGCTATCCTTCCACGGGTCACGGACAGTTCATTTTGTGTAGTAGATTTAAGTGTTCTTGTGCTGGTTCGGGATTTTTCTCAAAGGGGCGCTTCCACTGCCTTTACCATCTATTAAATTTTAATAAACCCCAAGTCAAGTGAGAAATTAAAGTCCAGCAAATTCCGACCGGTTACATATATATATATATATATATATATATATATATATATATATATATATATATATATATATATATATATATATATATATATATATATATATAGAGAGAGAGAGAGAGAGAGAGAGAGAGAGAGAGAGAGAGAGAGATGAATTAAATTATTATTATTATTATTACATTTCCGTCTCCAAGGCCCCGATGTGGGTTAGTGACCTGTTCCCGGGTGGGCTAATCCCCCGTTAAAGAAAAAAAAACGAGAAGAATAGAAGGAACAACAAGCAAGGTAGCAAGAACAGTTACAACAACAGAGCGAAGAACATAAACAACTACTGCAAGAACAGAGAGAAGAACAAGGGCAACAACTACAGCAACTGCAGGAAGAGATCGACAAGAAAATTCAGGAACGGGATGAAGCTTTGCAATCTATGTGTAACAGATGGAATGATGCGTTTCATGAGGTACAAATTGAAGTGGGTGAAAAATTTAAAGAGCACAAACAAAAAGTGAGTGGTGACATCACAGAGGTACTAGAGGAGCTAACAGTGGTGAACAGTGAGCTACAGATAGTCAGTAGCAGGATGGAAGCTCTGGAAAATTGTCTAACAGCAGGGTATCAGCCAAGATTTAGTGACTCCTATAATTGTGACGGTGTACGTGAAACATCGTTTGTGCACGTCCAGAGTGGATTAAATCGTGTTGAAAATTCTGGAAAATACAATGAGCGTGTGAAAAAGGGAAGTGCTGAGCTGAATTATAGAGCACCTGAATTCAGATCCCAATTTACTTCAAGTGCTAGATAAGAAGAAATCACAAGAATTCGATGGCAAGGTCTCATGGGAAGCATACTAAGCACAGTTCGAGTTATTAGCGGAACAAAACGGGTGGGACGACAAGCAGTGAGCCGTACAATTAGCCACGAGTCTCAAGGGCGTGGCTATGGAGGTTCTCAGCCAGTTGACAGAAAAAGAGCGTATCAGTTACATGTCATTAGTAGTGGTATTGGAACGTAGGTATGGAAACAAGCACCAAAATGAGGTTTACACAGCCAGATTCCGTACTCGTACCCCTAATCGAGGTGAAACACTACAACAGCTTGCTCAAGACCTGGAAAGTATGGCTCATAGGGCATACCCTGGAGCTCAAAATTCAGGTGAAGCAGTCCCAACTGGCAACTCGACTGGCAACTTTGGCTAAAGGCCTGGAGTTTGAATCTTACGTGAGGTCAAGTTTACCAAGCTTCAAAACGGAGTCTAGCTCTGGATTTAAAGCACGAAATGACCAAGTACAAGAGGTAGAGAGATTTAAAGGAGCTTGCTGGTATTGTGAGAAGATTGGGCACAAACAGGAGGATTGATACAAACGGAAACGAGAGTGAGAGCTGGGCAATACAGAGAAGAACGTAGAGAAGAGAGGATGTTGGACGTGTGGAGAAGAGGGACACTTCAAGAGCAAGTGCCCACAAAATTCCAAGAGAGGGAAATAAGAGCCGCCCACAAAGACGGGAAACTAGAGATGGCTGGTGCTGAGGGGCAACAGCCCCACTATTTGCGAAATGCAACTGAGCCACTGTAAGCAGTGTCCAGGTTGAAGGTGATATCGATGGCGTAAGGTGTCCGTTGTTGATCGACACCGCCTCGGAGCAGACTTTTGTGAGGCCGGGCGTGGCAAGTCATCGAAAACTACCTGAGACGTTGCAGCAGCTGTGAGGGGATAACTGGACACTGTGCAGTTCTAAAGGGACCAGTGGATATCAGCATCAAGCTAGGAGGGGAAAAAGAAACCCTACAGGTTTATGTAGCAGATATAGAAGACCCTTGCATCCTGGGCCTAGACTATCTCCTGCCTCGCAGCTGTCAACTGGACCTTGGCTCGATGCAGCTGAATATTAAAGGAAAGTGGGTACCACTAAGGACTGCGATGCATGCCACTGCTGAGGTTACAGCTAGGCGGTCAGTAGTTATTCCCCAAAGATCAGAGGTGCTGTTGCCGTCTAGGAGTGGTGGAGCTTGACGAGCAGTGTGGAGTCGAAGATATAGTGATGGTGGGGAGAACTTTAGTCGATCCATCTGCAGAGGAGGTACTGTAATTGTGGCTAATTTTTCTCTCGGGCCAAAGAAAGTACAGCAGAGAGTGGCAGTTGGAATGTGCCAAGAGATCGACCAGGAGCAGCAGCCCAGGACCTGCAAGAGGAGCGTGGTAAAGCAGAAGAATGGTTTGCCCGACCAATTGCAGGACTTGTTTGCCAGGAGCTCCCAGTGCCTGGATGGGGCTCAAGTGATACAACTGGAAGAGTTGCTATTGAAGTATACGGACATCTTCTCTGCAGGGAACCTAGACCTGGGTTGTACAGACCTGGTACAGCATCACATCGACACTGGGGATCACAGCCCAATCAAGCAGCCGCCTCGGAGGATAGCATCCAGCTCGTCGCCAGGAAATGGAGAAGGCGGGAGGGGACCTTATTCATAAAGGTCTGATCGAAAAGTCCAGAAGTCCGTGGGCGTCAAGAGTCGTCCTAGTGAGAAAGAAGGATGGCTCAATGCGGTGCTGTGTGGACTACCGCGCCCTCAATGACGGTGAAGGACTCCTACCCCTTGCCAAGAATCGATGACACACTGGATGCGCTAGCAGGCGCCAAATGGTTCTCGTCACTCTACATGAAGTCTGGGTATCATCAGGTGAAGATGGCTGAGGAAGACAAGGAGAAAACAGCATTTTCATATGGACAAGGGCTATGGCAGTTCAAAGTTATGCCATTCGGCCTGTGCAATGCACCAGCTACCTTCGACTGTCTTATGGAAAGGGTTCTGGAAGGCTTGCTCTGGAAGACTGTTCTCATATATCTGGACGACGTGATTGTCTTTGTCATAACTTTCGAGCAAGAACTGATGAGGCTATCGGAAGTGTTTGACCGGTTCCAAGCTGCACACCTTAAACTAAGCCCAAAGAAATGTTACTTATTCCAGAAGGAAGTTCAATATCTTGGACATATAGTAAGTGAAGACGGAGTACGCACAGACCCAGAAAAGGTAGCGGTGGTGAGAAACTGGCCAGTGCCAACTTGTATAAGGGAGCTGCATAGTTTCCTTGGCCTATGTACCCACTATCGTCGATTTGTGAAGAACTTCGCTAAGGTCAAGCACCATTGCACAAGCTGACTAAGAAGGGCAGAAGTTTGTGTGGACTACTGAGAGTCAAGGCTCCTTCGACCAGCTAAAGGATGCCGTGGCCATCTTCCTGGTGCTCCCGTATCCGGACCCAACTCAACCATTCATCTTGGACTGTGATGTTAGTGATGATGGCATCGGTCGGGTGCTGTCACAGAAGAAGGATGGCATCGAGTATGTAGTGGCATACTACAGCAAGAAGTTAAGCCCTCCAGAGAGAAATTATTGTGTGACCAGAAAGGAACTCTTGGCTGTATGGGTCTAGCTTCACCATCCGGACTGGCCACGCTGCATTGAGGTGGCTTAAAACTCTGAAGAATCCAGACGGACAACTGGCATGGTGGATTGGGAAGCTGGATCAACATAATTATACCATCCAGTATAGGCCTGGGCAGATACATGGGAATGATGACAGTCTAAGCCGACGACCATGTGATTCCGATTGCAAGCAGTGTTGCAGGAAAGAGGCAGTTCCCAAAAAGAGTAGTCGCACTACGGTGGAGGAGGTTCCAGCTGTTGCTGGGGAAGGCTTTGAGAAGCTGCAGTCGAGTGGATGAACCAGAGCTCAGTGCGGCCAGCCTGGGAGACGATCTATGGAGAAAGTCCAACGATTAAAAACTACTGGGCGCAGTGGGATGCTCTTCGGCTGAAGGATGGTTTGCTGCAGCGCCAGTGGGTGACTACCGATGGCCTCGACCGGTGCTGGCAGACAGTACTTTCCTGGAAGATGAGGTCAGAGATCCTGAGGAAGATGCACAACAATCCAACCAGTGGACATCTTGGAGTGAAGAAGACCGTGAGTCGCCTGCAGCAAAGGTTTTACTGGGTTGGCATTCGCCAAGATGGGACCAAAGCTACACATGCGTGCCCCACTGCAGGTGTACCAGACAGGTGCACCAAAGGAGAGGTTCACAGTGGATACTGCAGTACCTCTGCCACTCACTTCAGATGGGAATAGGCACATTTGTGTGGCCATGGATTACTACACTAAGTGGCCAGAAGCTTATGCCATCACAAATCAGGAAGCCACGACTGGTCGACCAGTACTTCTGCCAGTTTGGTGTGCCCCATGAGTTGCACTCGGACCAGGGCAGAAATTTTGAGTCAGTTGTGTTCAGCGAGTGTTGCAAAATGTTGGGCGTAAGGAAGACTAGGGCTACTCCACTTCGGCCACAGTAAGACGGAATGGTCGAAAAGTTTAATTGGACCTTGGGACAAGAACTGGCCAAGTACTGTGTTGAGGGGCAGACAGAATGGGAACAGAAGCTGCCTGCTCTGCTGATGGCATATCGGTCGGCTGCCCACGAGTCAACTGGATGCACACTGGCAAAACTGATGCTGGGTCATGAACTGCGGCTGTCAGTGGACCTGCTGACAGGAAGACCACCTGATGAGGAACTTCCTAAAGAAACCACCAGTTACATCAAAAGACTCCAAGAAAGGTTGACTGAGGTCCAACATCAAGTTCGAGGAGCTCTGGAGTTCTCGGGTGAAGTGATGAAGCGCAACCATGATGTCAAAGCAAGCCTGGTCTGTTACGAGAACAGTGATAAGGTCTTGCTGTATAACCCTCTGCTGAAGAAGGGCCAGTCACCGAAGTTGCAGAGTCCATGGGAAGGACCATACACTGTAGTGGAACGTCTTTCAGATGTGACCTAAGGGCTCAGGAGAAAAAGGAAGGCTCAGCCGAAGGTAGTCCACGTCAATCGTCTGTGGCAGTATCATGGGCCAGGGCAGTACACCTGGGAAGACTGTGAGGAACAGCCATCTACCACCGACGAGGACCAGACAGGAGGTCCTGGAAGAACTCAGGACGATCCAGGGAACCCGACCATGGAACAGGAAGAGGAGCACTGTCCCCTCTTAGCGTAATTGGACGTGATGGGAGAGGGGGACACAAAGATTAGGAAGGGGTAGTGTTATGCCGAGGCATAATTTCTTATTATAATCTTGTAAACTAGGTGTTTTGGTTGTTTTCTGTCCCATGCAGCAGTTATTTTTGGTAAATTTAATGAAAATTTCGTGTATATTTTGATGATATTGATGTATTAATTGTGTAAAAATATTCTAGAATGTTTGCATCATTTTTTGTTCTGATTTACTTCTTATTATAAGCTTAGATCATTCTAGAATTCTCCAGGCATGTCGAGAGCCGACCTCCCGCGTCTGGACATTGCTAAGAATGCTCTAGGCGTCTGACGACCCAATATAAGTGGGCGCTGGCTGCCTAGGAGTTAGTTGCTCGCCTCTGTTCCTTGTGTAAAGACTAAGCCTAGTAGAAGAACTGAAAACAATTGTTGTGCAAATATTGTGGAATTGTGGTGATTAATATAGTGAGAAGACTAAGGAAATTGTACACTAGTAGTGTGCTGACTATATACTTGAAGTGTGAAGTTAAGTTGTGAAGATATTACCCTGTTAACGGTGTTGTGAAGAATTACTGTTTATAAAAGAAGGCTACAGTGCACAAGTGTGTTTCTGTGACCTGGTGGAAATCTACCTGCCTGTTGTTTATCTGTACGCTGATACCGATCGTCGGGGAATTACCGGAGACTGGTAATTCGACAACTGCTTTGTACATGCGACCCTAGCCGCTAGTAACCAGTGGTGGAAGCTGGGTAAGAGAAGAAAGGAGGAGGGTCGTAACAATATAAATATTGCAATGGTAATTTCTATCTATTTACATGGCAATCTATGATATAATGGTTTTAGTTGTGCTGTACAATATAAGCAGGAATATAAAGTAGGTATGATAAGAATATTAATACTTAGACAATAAGTATATATTTTTTAAGATATGATTTAAAGGAAGGGAGCATAGTATTTGCTGTGATGGGTGGGGGTAAGTTGTTCCACACCTTCACACCATGATATTTTGTGGAGGTCTGGGATTGAAAGGAGCTCATGGCAGGTGGTCCTAGTAGCTTTGAAGTTGTATCTCTGATTATTCCGGAACTGGAAGTAATTGTTGTTAATCAAGTGAATGACAGATTTGTAAATAAATAGGGCACAGCAGTAGGTGTTAGTATCCTCGAATTGTAACATTTTCAATTTAGCAAATTTTTCGTAAGTGTGATCAGTTTTTTTCAAGTAGGTCATTGTCTGCACAACTCTCTTCTGTGCCTGTATTCAGGGGTTGTATTTTTGAAGAGCCAGAGGCTGCAAGAGTGAGTGACGGACGAGTGTGAAACAGAATGCCGCACTGTTTATTGACTTTACTGTGACTGGCTTGTATGTGGTTTTTCCAGCAAAGTTTCTTATCAACAATAATCCCAAGGAATTTAGTATATTGTTCATGTTTAAGGACTGTATTACTAAGGTACAGGGGGTGTTTTTCTTTTATCATTGCCTTGATTTTACTTGTAATATAGGGTTTGGATATAGATACAGTTTTTACTGACTTAGTCTTGAGGGGGGAGCATTTATCAAACCAATCATTGAAGATGCATGAAAAATTGCAACAGCTCACGTTAGGGTTGTCGGTGGCATAGACAAGATCCCACTTAGGCATTCATTAAGTTGTTTTCAAATAGGAGCATGTTGTCGGCACAGTAATCTCTGTATTATATTTAGACTCTTCTAGACCTTTCAGATCTTGTGGCTGTTTTATACATGGCAAAAACTGGGAAGTGATCTGAGATATTGTTATAAATAATTCCACTTACAAGATTGTTATGCGTGTTGTTAGTCCAAAAAGGTTGTATCAAAGTGGCAGAGGTGGCAGTTACTCTGGTGGGCTTGGTTATTGTGTTGAAGAAGAGCTTGGAAGGACAGGTAGCAAGAAGGTATATTGCTGAGGTGTCCGTTTCTGATTTTAATAAACCAAGTTTGAAATCTCCAGTAATGTAGCAAAGTTTCCTCTCTGAACTTACGATAGAGATAAGCTCCTATAATTTATCATGAAAGTTCCCTACATTAGTGTGGGGTCTTCTGTAGATTACTCCTACTAGGATATTTCGTGTGTCGTTATGTAATTCAGTGAAAACACTCTCCACGAACTCCTCCTGAACCTTTAAATTATCTTTTACAAAAGTGTTATACTTAATATCAACATATAGTGCGACACCACCACTGTGACGTGATGTATTGACACAGTGTTTATTATAATTAGAGATGATAAATAAATGTTTAATATCGTTCATGAGTTTAGTCTCACAGAACCCAAGTACATCAAATTTGTGGGAAATAGAAGATATACACTGATCAATACTATAGATCTATTATAATTAATTAACTTAACAGCACACTGACACCAACACATGACTATAGATTACCAGCCACTTGGTTGCGTGGGTTGTTGTTTCCCACCGCAGAGGGTGGACGTGTGGTATCCAAGTTGCCGAGCAAGGGGGAACTCCACAGGTGATAGCCGGGATGCAGGCAGTGGCAGTGGCTGGTTCCCTCTCTGAGGGGAGGGACTCTTTTTGGGCATGGGGGTTACTGGTATAGCGGGTAGGTGAGTAGGTAGATGTCCACTTACCCGAGAATCCCTCACAACAAAGGTTTTATGGTTGAACGTTACGTGTTTCCCATGTTGCCTGGCTTCTTTAAACTTGTCCATTTGCTGTTGGCGGCCTTTAGTCGTACCTGGGCATAGGTCCCCATTGACGAAGATAGTAGTGCCTTTCAGCTTACTGCGCTAGTAAAATTCTTTGTTGCGGGAAGAGAACTTTGTTATGATGTCGCGAGGGCAAGAGATGTTGGGTTTCTCGTCTTATTAAACACGATCAAACTTGACTTCAGTAAGATTAAAACGCTCATTCAGCAGCCGTGAAATTTTGTGCTGGGATGACTCCCAGTTCTCGTGGAGATCTTCGGGGACTCCGGTAAACCTGAGGTTGTTTCGCCACCCTTTGTCGTCCACATAATCCACCAAGTCTACTGTTGTTGCTAGTTCCGTTTTAAGTTTTGAGTTCTCCTCGCTCAGCTGTTGGAACTTGGATCCTGAGAGTTCGGTTCTCTTTACCTTCAACGTTCAACTTTGCTTTTAAGACGCTTATTTCCCCATGCAAGAATTCCAAGCTTCTTGTCACATCACTTAGCTGGTTAGTGAGACACCAGCCAGCTTCCTCTAGTTTCCTGATGGTCTCCTTATTCATTTGTTATATGATGTCCTGTATGAGAGTCAGTCGACCTTCCATTATCACTTCAGGCAGCACTTTTTTGTGAGATTTGAATTTTTTATACTAGCAGTCAACTTAGACATACTGGAGCAAGTGAGGGAAGTGTAAGCTGGTAGCAGAGAGTCGGTCTTTTTTTTTTTTAGAGAGAGAGAGAGAGAGGGAAGTGGTTAAAAGATTGTAAAAGTGGGGAGGAAGTTATAGTTCGGAAATTGAAGAAATTGAGGAGGAGGTAAGAGAGTGCGGGCTGACAACCTCGCTAAGCTAATGGTGTGCTAGGGTAGTGTCTTGGGTTAGTAATTGTCTGTTGGAACTGGCACTATTCCATATATGGGTATTTTGAGGGCCTTATTTCATATTCCGCCGACCCTACTGGTGGTTGCTGGTCTAGGGAGGTTGTCTATTGCCTGGCCGTATAGATCGGGGGTGATAATGGACCTTTTGAGATTTGGTAGCTTTTTGGAAACCATGTATGGTTGTTGTCGTTATCTGGTGGGAGTCTTTGAAGGAGTTCTTGCTCTGATCGTTCTATCTTTTGCCAGACTCTGCTGGCCAGGGTGTACAGCTGCTGGTTGATGGGTTTTATTCTCAGGTCTCTATGTATCTCGGCTGTGGTTCTGGTGAAGGGGTATCTTTCACCTGTGACGAATCTTAGGGCTTCATTTTGGACCACCTATAATTTTAGTATATGAGTAGTGTTCATCGTATGAAGAGGCACTGCTGGGTAAGTTAATATCGGTATGATAAATGATGTCACCAGGCGGAGTGTTATTTTCTCAGGAAGCGCTTCAAAGCGGTATAGTTTCCTCAGCTCTCTTCTTGCCTTTTCCTACCTGGTGTGGACATGATGGGAGTAACCTGTCGTGGATATATGCAGGCCCCAATGTGGGTCAGTGACCTATGCCCGGGTGGGCTAATCCCCGGAAAAAAAAGTCCCAGAAGGGTCCCTCTGCTTTTGTATTCTATCTGGGCATTATTGGTTACTAATGTATGGGCATAAGGGTATCGCTGTGAATTTCGGGAGACTGGTTTGGATTTTCCATTGTTTTTCGTAATTATTTACCCTTTCTAATTCCCGCCTGGTGTTGTCGACCTGTAACGCTCGCGGTTTTCCTTGATGTGTAGTTATTTGAGTGATGTCATCTGCATGCATAATATCTTCGTTACCTATTCTAGTGGGAGGTGTGGTTTCACTTTTGTAGATAATATATAGGGTGGGAGAGAGGACGCTCCCCTGAGGGACTCCGCTCATGAGTGGGAAGGTCTCTCCTGTGTGTTATCCTACCCTCAATCTGGCATTTCTGCCGTCAAGAAAGTTGTAAAGCAGCTTTTTAATGTTGATGGGAAGTCCGAGTTGGCTGATATTATATTTTAGACAGCCATGCCAGACTTTGTCAAATGCCTTCGCTACATCCCGGAGAATTAGATTACATTGTCTACCACTCGCCGCGGCCCTGGCTATGTTTTCACATGCCATGGCTATCGCTGTTGTGGTGGACTTCCCTTTCCTGAACCCGAATTGTCTGCAGTTGACTCTGTTGGTTGTTTCCAGGTGATTTCTCAGACGGTCATTGATGATTTTTTCTTGGATTTTTTCAGGTACTTCGAGGAGGGAGATCGGTCTGTAGCTTAGTGGGACGGCGGGGGTTCTTTCTTTGTTTTGGTGTTAGGGTAATAGTGGCTTCTTTGAATTTAGTTGGGAAGTAACCCGAGGCCAGCCAAGCGTTCATTGTGGTTCAGTCTCTCCATGGCCGGGTTGGTTATGTGGCTGAGGATATCCTTGGTGATGCCTGAATAGCCAGGGGCTTTATTTTTGGTATTGGAGATGGCTGTGTTGAGTTCTTCCGAGGTGATTGGTTTGGACAGTGGGCTGTCCACTCTCAGATCCTCCCATATAATTTCAGGGGAAGGCTGAGTGCGGTGTGTCTCGCCCCGGAGTTCATCAAGGACGAGCTCCTCGTGGGTACCATCAAATCCCCTGTTCTCTTCATTTGTGATTCGAAGATGTTCCTCCATATGTCCCTGAATATGGGTTCTTTGTCGTCATATATTTTACAAGTTGCGTGGTCAGCTAGGGTGGCCGGCCTGGTGGGACGGTGGGGAGGAGGATGGTGGGGTGGTCACGACTGGACTAGGGTTTGGATTACAAGCCGTGGTACTGAGGAGAGTCGCAGAGACACAGGTTCACTAGTAAGTTGACAAATATACCCAGCAAATATATCACAGGTAGATATTGGACTGGTCACGTCATGCACTAAACACTCACGAATCAGATTTTCTAGGAGTCAGATTGGGTAACACTCGTCTAATCTCACGTCCACATTACCTAACTCTAATGTCTATTAAAATATACCCTAAAATCGATTATTTTTGTTACCAGAAAATACGTCTGTAATATGTCTGAAAAACGTCTGAAAAACATTCTGAATCACGTTCTGAAACACATCCGATACACCTAACCTACTCTGAACTAATAGAAGAGTGTTTCAGACGGATTCAGATGTGTTACAGATGTGTTGCTGACATGTTGCATGTGTGCTGTAGACACTTCACACATCTATTGCAGAAGTGTTGCACACACATGTTACAGATTTGATACAGGTGTATTGTAGTTGTGCTGCAGACATGTTGAAGGCATGGTGCAAGTGTCACGCAGAGATGGTCTGCAGATTTATTAAAGGCGTGTTTCAGGCGTGTTTCAGTCGTGTCGCAAGCGTGTTGAAGACATGTTGCACACCTTGGTGTCAGGAGCCAAAATCTCTTGATTCTGTATTGTTACGAGTGAGCGTTCCATCGTTGGTTGTGGATTCGCAACGTGAACGTCTTTTGTTTGTGACGTCATTTCTGCCGCGTCCGCTCGCTTTGTTTACTTTAGTATGGGCCCGGCAGTGTTAAGTTAAATACAGAGTATCTCCTTTCTTATTGTACAGTATGTTTCTAGTGGTATAACGTGTAAACCTTGCTCAACTTTTATAACACCAAGTAAAGTATTATTTGTGAAAGATTATTGTTAATCATATTTTGGAGTTCCACGGAAATAAATTACTTATTTATGAGGTTTCGTGTGGTGGATAGAGCACGTTGTTCATCGTAGATTCTAGACTAAATAAGTCTTTACTTTTGTGTTCATTATTTTGTCACTCGGTTGAGTCATTTATTTGATCAGATTTAACTTGTATTTTTTTATTTTTGTACATACTGATATTTTTATTTTATTGTTTATTTGTTAATATATTCTGTTATTAAAACTACTGCATGTATTTCAATATACCCCATAGTAATGAGGTGATAATTTGGTGGGATCTATTCCTGGACCTATAGTACAAAGTGTAATTTGTGAATTGGTGATATTGTTACACCCTTAAGAGGCCCAAGGGTCGTAAAAAAATTGGTGACCTTGCCAGGGTAGATCCCTTTTCACTCAACTGTTATGTGAG
>NW_024711775.1:0-4697 GCF_018991925.1 Homarus americanus | reverse complement strand
CAGGCACACCTCTGATACTCCCAGGTACAACCTCTGACACCTCCAGGTTCACCTTGACACTCCCAGGCCACAATGCACACTCCTCAGGCACACTTTGACACCTCAGGCACACCACTGACACTATCAGGCCACCTCTGACACTCCCAGGTACTCCTTTGACGCTCCCAGGTACTCCTCAGACACCTCCAGGCACACCTCTGACACCCCAGGTCACACCTTTAACACTCCCGGTACACCTCAAAACTCCCAGGCACATCCGACACTCCCCGGTACAACCCGACACTCCCAGGTACACCTCCGATACTCCCAGGTACACCTCTGACACCCCAGGTACACCGCTGACACCCTGGTGTACCTCTGACACTCCCAGGTACTCCTCTGACACTCCCAGGTACATCTGACACCCCAGGTACACCTCTGACACCCCAGGTACGCCTCTGACACTCCACCTACACCTCCGACCCTCCCTGCTACACCCCTGACACTCCCAGGTACTCCTCTAACTCTCCCGTACAGCTTTGACACTCCCAGGTACAATCTGACACTCCCAGGTACACATCTGACACTCCCAGTTACACCTCCGACACTCTCAGTTACACCCCTGACACTCCCAGGTACACCCCTGACACTCCCAGGTACACCTCTGATCTCCCAGGCACATCTCTGACACTCCCAGGTACACCTCAGACACTCCCAGGTACACCTCTCACCTCCCAGGTACACCTGTGTCCTCCCAGGTACTCCTGTTACAGTCCTAGTATTTTCTGACACTCAGGCACTCCCACTGATACTCCCTGGTACACCTCTGACCTCCCAGGTACCTCAGACACTCCCAGGTACACCCCTCAGACACTCCCAGGCACACCTCAGACACTCCCAGCAACATCTCTGACACTCCCAGGCACACCTCTGCCACTCCCAGGTACACCTCTGACACTCCCAGGTACACCTCAGACACTCCCAGGTAGTCCAATGACACCTCCTGGTACACCTCTGATACTCCCCGGTACACCTCTGATACTAGCAGGTTCACCTGACCTCCCAGGTACAGCTCAATACTCCAGTACACCCCGACACTCCCAGGCACACCCCAGCCTCCCAGGTACTCTGACACTCCCGGGTACAGCTTTGACCTCCCAAGGCACCTCCGACACTCCCAGTTACAGCTCCAATACTCCCTGTACACATTTTACACTCCCAGTACCGCTGACACTCCCAGGTACCTCTGACACTCCCGGGTGACAGCTTTGACACTCCCAGGTACACATCTGACCTCCCAGGTACACATCTGACACCAGCCACACCCCTGACACTCCCAGGTACACCTCCGACACTCCCAGGTACAGCCCACACTCCAAGACACCTTGACACTCCCAGGCATCTCTGGACACTCCCAGGTACCTCTGCCCTCCCAGGTACACCTCAGACCTCCCAGGTAGTCAGACACTCCTGGTACACCTCTGATACTCCCAGGTACACCTCTGACACTCCCAGGTACATCTCTGACACTCACAGGCACACCTCTGCCACTCCCGGCCTCAGACCTCCCAGGTACACCTCTCACACTCCCAGGTACACCTCTGTCACTCCCAGGTACTCCCGTTACAGTCCCTGGTATTTCTCGACTACTCCCAGGTACTCCCACTGACACTCCTGGTACACCTCTGACACTCCCAGGTACACCTCAGACACTCTCAGGTACACCTCCAGACACTCCCAGGTACACCTCAGACACCTCCCAGTGCCATCTCTGACACTCCCGGGAACAGCTTTGACACTCGCAGGTGCACATCTGACACTCCCGGTACACATCTGACACTCCCAGTTACACCTCCGACACTCCCAGTTACACCCTGACACTCCCCAGGTACACCCTGACACTCCCAGGTACACCTCTGATCTCCCAGGCACCTCTGACACCTCCAGTTTCACCTTTGACACTCCCACACCAGTGACCTCCCAGGTACACCTCTGACACTCTCAGGTACACCACTGACACTATCAGGTACACCTCTGACACTCCCGATACTCCTTGACCTTCCCAGGCTCCTCTGACACTTCCAGGTACACCTCCCATACACTCCCAGGTACACCTCAAACCTCCCAAATCCCTCCGACACTCAGGTACACCTTTAACACTCCCTGATACACCTCTAACACTCCCAGGTACACATTAGACACTCTGGTACCTCCGACACTCCCAGGTACACCTCCGATACTCCCAAGTACCTCTGACACTCCCAGGTACACCTCCGACACTCCCAGGTACTCCTCTGACACTCCCAGGTACATCTCTGACACTCCCAGTACCTCTCTGACCTCCCAGATATACACCTCTGACACTCCCACTTACACCTCCAACCTCCCAGTTACACCCCTGACACTCCCAGGTACTCCTCTGACTCTCCGGGCCCAGTCATGACCTCCCAGGTACACATCTGACACTCCCCCTGTCTGACCTCCCAAGTACACCTCTGACACTCCCAGGTACACCCCAGACACTCCCAGGTACACCCAGACCTCCCCTCCACCTCGACCTCCTTGGTACTCCTCCTGACACTCCCGGTACTCTCCTGACACTTCCACATACACCTCTGACACTCCCTGGTACTCCTCTGACGCTCCCAGGCCTCCTCTCCCCCTCCCAGGTACTCCTCCACTGACTCCCCACAGTACACCTGACACTGCCATGTACTTCCCAGACACTCCCAGGTACACCTCTGACACTCCATGTCTTCCCAGACACTCCCAGTGCCCCTCTGACACTCCCAGGCTTCTCTGACACCCAGCTACACCAGACACTCCCAGGCACATCTGACACTCCCCAGTACACCTCTGACACTCCCTAGGCATACGTATGACACTCTGAACTCCTCCGACACTCCCAGGACACCTCTGACACTCCCAGGTACATCTCTCACACACCCCAGGTACACCACACTGACACTCTAGTATGCCTCTGATACTCCCAGAATACCTCTGACAGTCCCAGTTACACCTCCGACACTCCAGTTACACCCCAGCACTCCCACCTGTGATGCTCCCAGGCACGCCTCCGGCCTCCCAGTTACACCCCTGACACTCCCAAGTACACCCTGACACTCCCAGGTACTCTCGACACTCCCAGGTACAGCTTTGACACTCCCAGTACACATCTCAGCACTCCCAGGTACACATCTGACACTCCCAGTTACACCTCCGACACTCCCAGTTACACCCTGACACTCCCAGTTACATCCACTCCCAGGTACACCCTGACACTCCCAGGCACCTCTGATACTCCCAGGTACCTCTGACACCTCCAGGTTTACCTTTGACACTCCCAGGTACACCAATGACACTCCCAGGTACCTCTGACACTCCCAGGTACACCACTGAAACTATCAGGTACACCTCTGACACTCCCAGTACTCCTTTGACGCTCCCAGGTGCTCCTCTGATACTTCAGGTACACCTCATACCTCCCAGGTACCTCAGACACTCCAGGCACACCTCTGACACTCCCAGGTACACCTTCCTCCCTGGTACACCTCTAACACTCTCAGGTACACATCCGGCACTCCCAGGTACACCTCCGACACCTCCCGTACCTCCCGTACTCCCAGGTACACCTCTGACTCCCAGGTACACCACTGACCTCCCAGGTACTCCTCTGGCCTCCCAGGTACTCCTCTGACCTCCCAGGTACACCTCCGGCCTCCCAGTTACACCCCTGACCTCCCAGGCCTCTCTGACTTTCCGGGTACAGCTTTGACACTCCCAGGTACACATCTGGCACTCTAGGTACATCTGACACTCCCAGTTACACCTCCGACAATCCCACAGGCCTCCCAGGTACACCCCTGACTCCCAGGTACCTCTAACTGCTCCCAGGTACACCTCGAACCTCCCAGGTACACCTCTCCACCTCCCAGGTACACCTCCGCCCCAGGTACAGCTCCAATACTCCCAGTACACCTCTGACCTCCCAGTACACTCCGGCACTCCCAGGTACTCCTCTGACCTCCTGGTACACCTCTAACACTCTCAGGTACCTCCGACACTCCCAGGTACACATCTGACACTCCCAGTTACACCTCCGACCTCCCAGTTACAACACTCCCAGGTACACCCCGACACTCCCAGGTACACCTCTGATACTCCCAGGTACATCTCTGACACTCCCAGGTACACCTCAGACACTCCCAGGTACACCTCCTCACACTCCCAGGTACCTCTAACCTCCAGGTACCTCAGACACTCCCAGGTACACCTCTCACACTCCCAGGTACACCTCTGTCCTCCCAGGTACTCCTGTTACAGTCCCTGGTATTTCTCTGACACTCCCAGGTACTCACTGACACTCCCTGGTACACCTCGAACACTCCCAGGTACACCTCAGACCTCCCAGGTACACCTCAGACACTCCCAGGTACACCTCAGACACTCCCAGGTACACCTCTCACACTCCCAGGTACACCTCTGTCACTCCCAGGTACTCCTGTTACAGTCCCTGGTATTTCTCTGACACTCCAGGTACTCCTCTGCCACTCCAAACACCTCAGACACTCCCAGGTACACCCTGACATTCCCAGGTACACCCCTGACACTCCCAGATCCCTGACATTGCCAGGTACACCTCTGACACTCCCAGGTACACCTGTGACACTCCAGGTACGTCCGATACCCCCAGGTACTTTTGACATTCCAGGTAATCC
>NW_024711774.1:0-13871 GCF_018991925.1 Homarus americanus | reverse complement strand
GGGGACTTTTGTTATACTCGATCAGGAGACTTTGTTATACTCGACCAGGGGTCTTTGTTATACTCAATCACCGGACTTTGTTATACTCCATAAGGGGACTTTGTTATACTCGATAATTTGGCTTTGTTATACTCGATCAGGGGACTTTGTTATACTCGAGCAGGGGGCTTTGTTATACTCGATCAGGGGATTTTGTTATACTCGATCAGGAGGCTTTGTTATACCCGATGAGGGGACTTTGCTATACTCAACCAGGAGACATTGTTATACTCGATCAGGGGACATTGTTATACTCGACCAGGGGAATTTTTTATACTTGACCAATGGCCTTTGTTATACTCGATCAGGGGACTTTTTTACACTCGCCCAGAGGACTTTGTTATACTCGATCAGGGGACTTTGTTATACTCGACCAGGGGACTTTTTTATACTTGACCAATGGACTTTGTTATACTCAATGAGGGGCCTTTGTTGTACTCGATCAGGGGACTTTGTTATACTCGACCTGGGGACTTTGTTATATGCGATCAGGGGACTTTTTTATACTCGACCAGAGGACTTTGTTATACTCGATCAGGGGACTTTGTTATACTCAACCTGAGGACTTTGTTATACTCTATTAGGGGACTTTGTTATACTCAATCAGGGGACATTGTTTTACTGGACCAGGGGACTTTATAATACTTGACCAATGGCCTTTGTTATACTCGATCAGGGGACTTTTTTATACTCGACCAGAGGACTTTGTTATACTCGATCAGTGGATATGTTATACTCGATCAGGGGACTTTGTTATACCCGATCAGCGGACTTTGCTATACTCGACCAGGGGACTTTGTTATACTCGATCAGGGAACTTTGTTATACTCAATGAGGGTCCTTTATTATACTCGATCAGAGGATTTTTGTTATACTCGATCAGGGACTTTGTTATACTCGACCAGGGGGCTTTGTTTTACTCGATCACTTGACTTTGTTATACTCAATAAGGGGACTTTGTTAGATTCGAACAGGGGACTTTGTTATACTCGACCAGGGGACTTTGAAATACTCGATTAAGCGGCTTTGTTATACTCGATCACGGGCATTTGTTATACTAGATCAGGGGACTTTGTTATGCTCGACCAGGGGACTTTGTTATACTCGATCAAGGGACTTTGTTATACTCGACCAGGGGACTTTTTTTTACTTGACCAATGGACTTTGTTATACTCGATGAGGGGCCTTTGTTATACTCGATCTGGAAACTTTGTTATACTCGAGAAGGGGACTTTGTTATACTCGACAAGGGGACTTTTTTATATTTGACCAATGGACTTTGTTATACTCGATTAGGGGCCTTTGTTATACTCGAGAAGGAGACTTTGTTATACTCGATCAGGGGACTTTTTTATAATCGACCAGGGGACTTTTCTATACTTGACCAATGGACTTTGTTATACTCAATGAGGGGCCTTTGTTATACTCGATCAGGGGATTTTTGTTATACTCGATCAGAGACTTTGTTATACTCGACCAGGGGCCTTTGTTTTACTCGATCACTGGACTTTGTTATACTCAATAAGGCAACTTTGTTAAATTCGAACAGGGGACTTTGTTATACTCGACCAGGGGACATTGAAATACTCGATTAGGCGGCTTTGTTATACTCGATCACGGGCATTTGTTATACTAGATCAGGGGACTTTTTTATACTCGACCAGAGGACTTTGTTATACTCGATCAGGGGACTTTGTTATACTCGACCAGGGGACTTTTTTATATTTGACCAATGAACTTTGTTATACTCGATTAGGGGACTTTGTTATCCTCTATCAGGGGACTTTTTTATACTCGACCAGAGGACTTTGTTATACTCGATCACGAGATATATTATACTCGATGAGGGGACTTTGTTATACTCAACCAGAGGACTTTGTTATACCCGATCAGGGGACTTTACTATACGCGACCAGGGGACTTTGTTATACTCGATCAGGGGACTTTGTTATACCCTGCTAATGAGGGCCTTTGTTGTACTCGATCAGGGGACTTTGTTATACTCGACCTGGGGACTTTGTTATATTCGATCAGGGGACTTTTTTATACTCGACCAGAGGACTTTGTTATACTCGATCAGGGGACTTTGTTATACTCAACCTGAGGACTTTGTTATACTCGATTAGGAGCCTTTGTTTTACTCGATGAGGGGACTTTTGTATACTCAATCACCGGACTTTGTTATACTCCATAAGGGGACTTTGTTATACCTGATGAGGGGAATTTGTTATACTCGATAAGGGGACTTTGTTATACTCGAGCAGGGGGCTTTGTTATACTCGATCAGGGGACTTTCTTATACTCGATCAGGAGGCTTTGTTATACCCGATGAGGGGACTTTGCTATACTCAACCAGGGGACTTTGTTATACTCGATAAGGGGACATTGTTATACTCGACCAGGGGACTTTTTTATACTTGACCAATGGCCTTTGTTATACTCGATCAGGGGATATGTTATACTCGATCAGGGGACTTTGTTATACCCGATCAGCGGACTTTGCTATACTCGACCAGGGGACTTTGTTATACCCGATCAGCGGACTTTGCTATACTCGACCAGGGGACTTTGTTATACTCGATCAGGGAACTTTGTTATACTCAATGAGGGGCCTTTATTATACTCGATCAGAGGATTTTTGTTATACTCGATCAGGGACTTTGTTATACTCGACCAGGGGGCTTTGTTTTACTCGATCACTTGACTTTGTTATACTCAATAAGGGGACTTTGTTAGATTCGAACAGGGGACTTTGTTATACTCGACCAGGGGACTTTGAAATACTCGATTAGGCGGCTTTGTTATACTCGATCACGGGCATTTGTTATACTAGATCAGGGGACTTTGTTATGCTCGACCAGGGGACTTTGTTATACTCGATCAAGGGACTTTGTTATATTCGACAAGGGGACTTTTTTTTACTTGACCAATGGACTTTGTTATACTCGATGAGGGGCCTTTGTTATACTCGATCTGGGGACTTTGTTATACTCGAGAAGGGGACTTTGTTATACTCGACCAGGGGACTTTTTTATATTTGACCAATGGACTTTGTTATACTCGATTAGGGGCCTTTGTTATACTCGAGAAGGAGACTTTGTTATACTCGAGAAGGGGACTTTGTTATACTCGACCAGGGGACTTTTTTATATTTGACCAATGGACTTTGTTATACTCGATTAGGGGCCTTTGTTATACTCGAGAAGGAGACTTTGTTATACTCAATGAGGGGCCTTTGTTATACTCGATCAGGGGATTTTTGTTATACTCGATCAGAGACTTTGTTATACTCGACCAGGGGCCTTTGTTTTACTCGATCACTGGACTTTGTTATACTCAATAAGGCAACTTTGTTACATTCGAACAGGGGCTTTGTTATACTCGACAAGGGGACTTTGAAATACTCGATTAGGCGGCTTTGTTATACTCGATCACGGGCATTTGTTATACTAGATCAGGGGACTTTTTTATACTCGACCAGAGGAATTTGTTATACTCGATCAGGGGACTTTGTTATACTCGACCAGGGGACTTTTTTATATTTGACCAATGAACTTTGTTATACTCGATTAGGGGACTTTGTTATCCTCTATCAGGGGACTTTTTTATACTCGATCACGAGATATGTTATACTCGATGAGGGGACTTTGTTATACTCAACCAAAGGACTTTGTTATACCCGATCAGGGGACTTTACTATACGCGACCAGGGGACTTTGTTATACTCGATCAGGGGACTTTGTTATACTCGACCAGGGGACTTTTTTATACTTGACCACTGGACTTTGTTATACTCAATGAGGGGCCTTTGTTGTACTCGATCAGGGGACTTTGTTATACTCGACCTGGGGACTTTGTTATATGCGATCAGGGGACTTTTTTATACTCGACCAGAGGACTTTTGTTATACCGATCAGGGGACTTTGTTATACTCAACCTGAGGACTTTGTTATACTCGATTAGGAGCCTTTGTTTTACTCGATGAGGGGACTTTTTTATACTCAATCACCGGACTTTGTTATACTCCATAAGGGGACTTTGTTATACCTGATGAGGGGAATTTGTTATACTCGATAAGGGGACTTTGTTATACTTGAGCAGGGGGCTTTGTTATACTCGATCAGGGGACTTTCTTATACTCGATCAGGAGGCTTTGTTATACCCGATGAGGGGACTTTGCTATACTCAACCAGGGGACTTTGTTATACTCGATAAGGGGACATTGTTATACTCGACCAGGGGACTTTTTTATACTTGACCAATGGCCTTTGTTATACTCGATCAGGGAACTTTTTTATACTCGACCAGAGGGCTTTGTTATACTCGATCAGTGGATATGTTATACTCGATCAGGGGACATTGTTATACCCGATCAGCGGACTTTGCTATACTCGACCAGGGGACTTTGTTATACTCGATCAGGGATCTTTATTATACTCAATGATTGGCCTTTATTATACTCGATCAGGGGACTTTGTTATACTCGACCAGGGGACTTTTTTATATTTGACCAATGAACTTTGTTATACTCGATTAGGGGACTTTGTTATCCTCTATCAGGGGACTTTTTTATACTCGACCAGAGGACTTTGTTATACTCGATCACGAGATATGTTATACTCGATCAGGGGACTTTGTTATACTCAACCACAGGACTTTTTTATACTCGATTAGGGGACTTTGTTATACTCCACCAGGGACTTTGTCATACTCGATTAGGGGATATGTCATACTCGATCATGGGACTTTGTTATACTCGGTTCAGGGGACTTTGTGTTACTCGATCAGGGCCCTTTGTTTTACTCGACCAGATGACTTTGTTGTAATCGATCAGGGAACTTTGTTATGCTCGATCTGGGGACTTTGTTATACTGGGCCAGGAGACGTTCTTATACTCGATCAAGGGTCTTTGTTATACTCGATCTGGGGACTTTGTTATACTCGTCCAGGGGGCTTTGTTATAGTAGGATCACTGGACTTTGTTATAGTAAGATCACTGGACTTTGTTATACTCGATCTGGGGACTTTGTTATACTCGATCTGGGGACTTTGTTATACTCGATCTGGGGACTTTGTTATACTAGTATCAGGGGACTTTGTTATGCTCGACCAGGGGACTTTGTTATACTCGACCAGAGGCCTTTGTTATACACGGTCAGGGACTTTGTTATAATAGATCAGGGGACTTTGTTATGCTCGAATTGGGGACTTTGTTATACTGGGCCATGGGACTTTGTTATACTCAATCAGGGGACTTTGTTATACTCGATGAGGGGACTTTGTTATACTCGATTAGGCGGCTTTGCAATACTCGATCAGGGGACTTTGTTATAGTCGATCAGGGGACATTGTCTTACTCGATCAGGGCCCTTTGCTATACTCGACCAGGGGACTTTGTTATATTCGATCAGGGGACGTTGTTATGCTCGATATGGGGACTTTGTTATACTGGGTCAGGGGACTTTTTTATACTCGATCAGCGGACTTTGTTATTCTGGTTAAGGGGACTTTTTTATTCTCGATCAGGGGACTTTGTTATACTCGATCAGGGGACTTTTTTTATACTCGATCAGGGACTTTGTTATACTCGACCAGTGGCCTTTGTTATACTCGATGAGGGGCCTTTCTTATACTCGATTAGGGGCATTTGTTATACTAAATCAGGGGACTTTGTTATACTCGATTAGGGCCGTTTTTGGACTCGATCAGGCGCCTTTGTTATACTCGATTAGGCGGCTTTGTTATATTCGATCAGGGGACTTTGTTGTACTCGATGAGGGGCATTTCTTATACTCGATCAGGGCCATTTGTTATACTAGATCAGGGGACTTTGTTATACTCGATTCAGGGCCTTTTTTGGACTCGATGAGGGGCCTTTGTTATACACGATCAGGAGACTTTGTTATACTCGACCAGAGGACTTTGTTATACTCGATCAGGGGATATGTTATATTCGATCAGGGGACTTTGTTATACTTGATTATCGGACTTTGCTATACTCGACCATTGGACTTTGTTATACTCGATCAGGGAACTTTGTTATACTCGACCAGGGGACTTTTTTATACTTGACCAATGGACTTTGTTATACTCGATGAGGGGCCTTTGTTATACTCGATCAGGGAACTTTGTTATACTCGAGCAGGGGACTTTGTTATACTCGATCAGGGGACTTTGTTATACTCGTCCAGGGGGCTTTGATATTATCGATCAGGGGACTTTGTTATACTCGATCAGGGGACTTTGTCTTACTCGACCAGGGCCCTTTGCTATAAGCGACCATGGGACTTTGTTATAATCGATCAGGGGACTTTGTTATGCTCGATATGGGGACTTTGTTTTTCTGGGCCAGGGGACTTTTTTATACTCGATCAGGGGACTTTTTTATACTCGACCATAGGAGTTTGTTATACTAGTATCAGGGGACTTTGTTATGCTCGATCTGTGGACTTTGTTATACTGGGCCATTAGACTTTGTTATAGTCGATCAGGGGATATGTTATGCTCGATTAGGGGACTTTGTTATCCTCTATCAGGGGACTTTTTTATACTCGACCAGAGGACTTTGTTATACTCGATCACGAGATATGTTATACTCGATCAGGGGACTTTGTTATACTCAACCACAGGACTTTGTTATACTCGATTAGGGGACTTTGTTATACTCCACCAGGGACTTTGTCATACTCGATTAGGGGATATGTCATACTCGATCATGGGACTTTGTTATACTCGGTTCAGGGGACTTTGTGTTACTCGATCAGGGCCCTTTGTTTTACTCGACCAGATGACTTTGTTGTAATCGATCAGGGAACTTTGTTATGCACGATCTGGGGACTTTGTTATACTGGGCCAGGAGACGTTCTTATACTCGATCAGGGGATATGTTATAAACGATCAGGGGACTTTGTTATACTGGACCAGGGGATTTTGTTATATTCGATCAAGGGTCTTTGTTATACTCGATCTGGGGACTTTGTTATACTCGTCCAGGGGGCTTTGTTATAGTAGGATCACTGGACTTTGTTATAGTAGGATCACTGGACTTTGTTATACTCGATCTGGGGACTTTGTTATACTCGATCTGGGGACTTTGTTATACTCGATCAGGGTACTTTGTTATACTGGGCCAGGCGACATTTTTATACTCGATCAGGGGACTTTGTTATACTAGTATCAGGGGACTTTGTTATGCTCGACCAGGGGACTTTGTTATACTCGACCAGAGGCCTTTGTTATACACGGTCAGGGACTTTGTTATAATAGATCAGGGGACTTTGTTATGCTCGAATTGGGGACTTTGTTATACTGGGCCATGGGACTTTGTTATACTCAATCAGGGGACTTTGTTATACTCGATCAGGGGACTTTGTTATACTCGATTAGGCGGCTTTGCAATACTCGATCAGGGGACTTTGTTATAGTCGATCAGGGGACATTGTCTTACTCGATCAGGGCCCTTTGCTATACTCGACCAGGGGACTTTGTTATATTCGATCAGGGGACGTTGTTATGCCCGATATGGGGACTTTGTTATACTGGGCCAGGGGACTTTTTTATACTCGATCAGCGGACTTTGTTATTCTGGTTAAGGGGACTTTTTTATTCTCGATCAGGGGACTTTGTTATACTCGATCAGGGGACTTTTTTTATACTCGATCAGGGACTTTGTTATACTCGACCAGGGGCCTTTGTTATACTCGATGAGGGGCCTTTCTTATACTCGATTAGGGGCATTTGTTATACTAAATCGGGGGACTTTGTTATACTCGATTAGGGGCCGTTTTTGGACTCGATCAGGCGCCTTTGTTATACTCGATTAGGCGGCTTTGTTATATTCGATCAGGGGACTTTGTTGTACTCGATGAGGGGCCTTTCTTATACTCGATCAGGGCCATTTGTTATACTAGATCAGGGGACTTTGTTATACTCGATTCAGGGCCTTTTTTGGACTCGATGAGGGGCCTTTGTTATACACGATCAGGAGACTTTGTTATACTCGACCAGAGGACTTTGCTATACTCGATCAGGGGATATGTTATATTCGATCAGGGGACTTTGTTATACTTGATTATCGGTCTTTGCTATACTCGACCATTGGACTTTGTTATACTCGATCAGGGGACTTTGTTATACTCGACCAGGGGACTTTTTTATACTTGACCAATGGACTTTGTTATACTCGATGAGGGGCCTTTGTTATACTCGATCAGGGAACTTTGTTATACTCGAGCAGGGGACTTTGTTATACTCGATCAGGGGACTTTGTTATACTCGTCCAGGGGGCTTTGTTATAATCGATCAGGGACTTTGTTATACTCGATCAGGGGACTTTGTCTTACTCGACCAGGGCCCTTTGCTATAAGCGACTATGGGACTTTGTTATAGTCGATCAGGGGATATGTTATGCTCGATTAGGGGACTTTGTTATACTGGACCAGGGGACTTTTTTATACTTGATTAGGAGACTATGTTATACTCGATCAGGGGACTTTTGTTATACTCGATCAGGAGTCTTTGTTATACTCGACCAGGGGCCTTTATTATACTCAATCACCAGTCTTTGTTATACTCGATAAGGGGACTTTGTTAGACTCGAACAGGGGACTTTGTTAACCTCGACGAGGAGCTTTGTTATACTCGAATAGGCGGCTTTGAAATACTCGATCAGGGGACTTTGTTATACTCGATAAGGGGCCTTTGTTATACTCGATGAGGGGCCTTTGTTATACTAGATCAAGGGACTTTGTTATACTCGATCAGGGGACTTTCTTATACTCGAGCAGGAGGCTTTGTTATACTCGATCAGGGGACTTTGTTATTCCCAATGAGGAGGCTTTGTTATACTCGATCAGGGGACTTTGCTATACTCGACCAGGGGACTTTGTTATACTCGATCAGGGGACATTGATATACTCGACCAGGGGACTTTTTATACTTGACCAATGGACTTTGTTATACTCGATGAGGGGGGTCTTTGTTATACTCGATCAGGGGACTTTTTTATACTCGACCATAGGACATTGTTATACTCCATGAGGGGATATGTTATACTCCATCAGGATACTTTGTTATACCCGATCAGGAGACTTTGCTATACTCGACCAGGTGACTTTGTTATACTCGATTAGGGGACTTTGTTATAATATACCAGGGGACTATGTTATACGCGATCATGGCACTTTTTTTACTCGACCAGAGGACTTTGTTATACTCGATCAGGGGACTTTGTTATACTCGTTCAGAGGACTTTGTTATACTCGATCAGGGGACTTTGTTATACTCGATCAGGGGACTTTGTTATGCTCGATCTGGGGACTTTGTTATACTCGATCAGGGGACTTTGTTATACTCGATCAGGGGACTTTGTCTTACTCGATGAGGGCCCTTTGCTATACTCGACCAAGGGACTTTGTTATAATCGATCAGGAGACTTTGTTATACTCGATCAGGGACTTTGTTATACTCGACCAGAGGACTTTGTTATACTCGATAAGGGGATATGTTATACTCGATCAGGGGACTTTGTTATATTCAACCAGAGGACTTTGTTATACTCGATCGGGGGACTTTTTTATCCTTGACCAATGGACTTTGTTATACTCGATGAGGGGCCTTCGATATACTCTATCAGGGGACTTTTTATACTCGACAAGAGGACTTTGTTATACTCGATCTGGGGATATGTTATACTCGATCAGGGAACTTTGTTATACCCGATCAGGGGACTTTGTTATACTCACCCAGGGAACTTTGTTATACTCGATTAGGGAACTTTGTTATACTCGATCAAGGAACTTTGTTATACTCGACCAGAGGACTTTTTTATAATTAATCAGGGGACTTTGTTAAACTCGATTAGGGGCTTTTGTAATACTTGATCAGGGTACTGTGTTATACTCGACCAGGGGACTTTGTTATACTCGATCAGGGGACGTTGTTATACTCGACCAGAGGACTTTGTTATACTCGATCAGGGGATATGTTATACTCGATCAGGGGACTTTGTTAAACTTGATTATCGGACTGTGCTATACTCGACCCGGGAACTTTGTTTTACTCGATCAGGGGACTTTTGTTATAGTCGATCAGGAGACTTTGTTATACTCGACCATAGGAGTTTGTTATACTAGTATCAGGGGACTTTGTTATGCTCGATCTGTGGACTTTGTTATACTGGGCCATTAGACTTTGTTATAGTCGATCAGGGGATATGTTATGCTCGATTAGGGGACTTTGTTATACTGGACCAGGGGACTTTTTTATACTTGATTTGGAGACAATGTTATACTCGATCAGGGGACTTTTGTTATACTCGATCAGGAGTCTTTGTTATACTCGACCAGGGGCCTTTATTATACTCAATCACCAGTCTTTGTTATACTCGATAAGGGGACTTTGTTAGACTGGAACAGGGGACTTTGTTAACCTCGACGAGGAGCTTTGTTATACTCGATAAGGGGCCTTTGTTATACTCGATGAGGGGCCTTTGTTATACTAGATCAACGGACTTTGTTATACTCAATCAGGGGACTTTCTTATACTCGAGCAGGAGGCTTTGTTATACTCGATCAGGGGACTTTGTTATTCCCAATGAGGAGGCTTTGTTATACTCGATCAGGGGACTTTGCTATACTCGACCAGGGGACTTTGTTATACTCGATCAGGGGACATTGATATACTCGACCAGGGGACTTTTTATACGTGACCAATGGACTTTGTTATACTCGATGAGGGGGGTCTTTGTTATACTCGATCAGGGGACTTTTTTATACTCGACCATAGGACATTGTTATACTCCATCAGGGGATATGTTATACTCCATCAGGGTACTTTGTTATACCCGATCAGGAGATTTTGCTATACTCGACCAGGTGACTTTGTTATACTCGATTAGGGGACTTTGTTATAATAGACCAGGGGACTATGTTATACGCGATAATGGCACTTTTTTACTCGACCAGAGGACTTTGTTATACTCGATCAGGGGACTTTGTTATACTCGTTCAGAGGACTTTGTTATACTCGATCGGGGGACTTTGTTATACTCGATCAGGTGACTTTGTTATGCTCGATCTGGGGACTTTGTTATACTCGATCAGGGGACTTTGTTATACTTGATGAGGGGACTTTGTCTTACTCGATGAGGGCCCTTTGCTATACTCGACCAAGGGACTTTGTTATAATCGATCAGGAGACTTTGTTATACTCGATCAGGGACTTTGTTATACTCGACCAGAGGACTTTGTTATACTCGATAAGGGGATATGTTATACTCGATCAGGGGACTTTGTTATATTCAACCAGAGGACTTTGTTATACTCGATCGGGGGACTTTTTTATCCTTGACCAATGGACTTTGTTATACTCGATGAGGGGCCTTCGTTATACTCTATCAGGGGACTTTTTTATACTCGACAAGAGGACTTTGTTATACTCGATCTGGGGATATGTTATACTCGATCAGGGAACTTTGTTATACCCGATCAGGGGACTTTGTTATACTCACCCAGGGAACTTTGTTATACTCGATTAGGGAACTTTGTTATACTCGATCAAGGAACTTTGTTATACTCGACCAGAGGACTTTTTTATAATTAATCAGGGGACTTTGTTAAACTCGATTAGGGGCTTTTGTTATACTCGATCAGGGTACTGTGTTATACTCGACCAGGGGACTTTGTTATACTCGATCAGGGGACGTTGTTATACTCGACCAGAGGACTTTGTTATACTCGATCAGGGGATATGTTATACTCGATCAGGGGACTTTGTTAAACTTGATTATCGGACTGTGCTATACTCGACCCGGGAACTTTGTTTTACTCGATCAGGGGACTTTTGTTATAGTCGATCAGGAGACTTTGTTATACTCGACCAGGGGCCTTTGTTATACTCAATCACCGGACTTTGTTATTCTCGATAAGAGAACTTTGTGAGACTCGAACAGGGGACTTTGTTATCCTCGACCAGCGGACTTTCTTATACTCGATTAGGCGGCTTTGAAATACTCGATCAGGGGACTTTGTTATACTCGGTGAGGGGCCTTTGTTATGCTCGAGCAGGGGGCTTTGTTATACTCGATCAGGGGACATTGTTATTCTCGATGAGGAGGCTTTGTTAAACTCGATCAGGGGACTTTGCTATACTCGACCAGGGGACTTTGTTATACTTGATCAGGGGACATTGATATACTCGACCAGGGGACTTTTTTATACTTGACCAATGGGCTTTGTTATACTCGATGAGGGGCCTGTGTTATACTCGGTCAGGGGACTTTTATATACTCGACCAGAGGACTTTGTTATACTCGATCAGGGGATATGTTATACTCGATCAGGGGACTTTGTTATACCCGATCATGGGACTTTGCTATACTCGACCAGGGGACTTTGTTATACTCGATCAGGATACTTTGTTATAATCGACCATGGGACTTTGTTATACATGATCAGGGGACTTTTTTATACTCGACCAGAGTACTTTGTTATACTCGATCAGGGGATATGTTATACTCGATCAGGGGACTTTATTATACTCAACCAGAGGACCTTGTTATACTCGATTAGGGGACTTTGTTATACTCAATTAGGGAACTTTGTTATACTCGATTAGAGGCCTTTGGTATACTCGATGAGGGAACTTTGTTATACTCGACTAGGGGACTTTTTTATAATTAATTAGGGGACTTTCCTATATTTGACCAATGGACTTTGCTATACTCGATGACGGGCTTTTGTTATACTCGATCAGGGGACTTTTTTATACTCGACCAGGGGACTTTTTTATACTCGACCAGGGGACTTTTTTATACTCATTCAGGAGACTTTATTATACTCGACCAGAGGACTTTGTTATACTCGACCAGAGGACTTTGTTATACTCGATCAGGGATATGTTATACTCGATCAGGGGACTTTGTTATACTTGATCAGGGGACTTTGTTACACTCGATCATGGGACTTTGTTATACTCGATCACAGGACTTTGTTATACTCGACCAGAGGACTTTGTTATACTCGATAAGGGGATATGTTATCCTCGATCAGGGGACTATGTTATACTCAACCAGAGGACTTTGTTATACTCGATCAGGGGACTTTTTTATACTTGACCAATGGACTTTGTTATACTCACTGAGGGGCCTTTGTTATACTCGATCTGGGGACTTTGTTATACTCGAGAAGGGGAGTTTGTTATACTCGATAAGGGGACTTTTTTATACTCGACCAGAGGATTTTGTTATACTCGATCAGGGGACTTTGTTAACCTCGACCAGGGGACTTTTTTATATTTGACCAATGGACTTTGTTATACTCAATGAGGGGCCTTTGTTGTACTTGATCAGGGGACTTTGTTATACTCGACCAGGGGACTTTGTTATACGTGATCAGGTGACTTTTTTATACTCGACCAGAGGACTTTGTTATACTCGATCAGGGGATATGTTATACTCGATCAGGGGACTTCCTTATACTCAACCAAAGGACTTTGTTATACTCGATCATGGGACTTTGTTATACTCAATCAGGGGACTTTGTTATACTCGATTAGGGGCCTTTGTTATACTCGATGAGTGGGCTTTGTTAAACTCGACCAGGGAACTTTGTTATACTCGATCAGGGAACTTTGTTATACTCGACCAGGGGACTTTTTTATAATTAATCAGGGGACTTTGTCATACTCGATCAGTGGAATTTCCTATATTTGACCAATGGACTTTGCTATACTCGATGAGGGGCTTTTGTTATACTCGATCAGGGGACTTTGTTATACTCGACCAGGGGACCTTGTTATACTCGATCAGGGGACGTAGTTATACTTGACCAAAG
>NW_024711773.1:0-29916 GCF_018991925.1 Homarus americanus | reverse complement strand
GAACAGGATATAGGAGAGAAGGATGAAGGTAAGAATGGCGTAGGCTGGACGACCTCTCTCAGCATTAGACTGACAGACTAGGAGCTGTTTAAGGCCGTTACAGTTCTGGCTTTTAACTACGACATTTACTCAGGTATTGTCTCGTTACAACAGAACCGACCTTAGGTTTTAAACAGGAAGACTCGAGGTTATTATCTTCTAAGGAAACTCTTCAATTTCTAATATACTTTTAGTTTTATTTCAGACTTACAGTACATAATGTTTTCTGGTTACTTTTATTGGTGGATAGAAAAATGGGATTAATTACTGATACAAAACAATAGTGGCAGAGAATGGTTCAGTTGGTTATAATATCCAGGGCATTTTATTTAAGGTTTCAAGTGATTTATGGGTTTTTTCCTGCACTCACGCACGCACACACACACACGCACGCACACGCACACACACCGATGTGACCCTTTAAAACAGCGTGTGAGTCAACGAGGCGTCTAGCACACTAAACACTCCATTTGTGGCTGATGTGCCGTCCAACGCCCGTCACCACGATAGATGTCCATTTTACACACGCACGCCCACGCCCAATAGTGTGTGGAACCATGGGCGGGGGCGTTTGTGACCCTCACTCCAGCTGATCATCTGGAACTACTGTGCGTGAGTGTGGTGGTGGTGATAGTGGTGGTGTTGATGGTGGTGGTGGTAATGGTAGTGGTGATAGTGGCGGTAGTGGTGATAGTAATGGTGGTGATAGTAATGGTGGTGATAGTAATGGTGGTGATAGTGGTGGTGGTGATAGTGGTGGTGGTGATAGTGGTGGTGATAATAGTAATGGTAGTAGTGATAGTGATGGTGGTGATAGGTGGTGGTGGTGATAGCAATGGTGGTGATAGTATCATGGTGATAGTAATGGTGGTGATAGTAATGGTGGTGGGAGTAGTAATGGTGGTGATAGTGGTGGTGGTGATAGTGGTGGTGGTGATAGTGGTGGTGATAATAGTAATGGTAGTAGTGATAGTGATGGTGGTGATGTTATAAGTCTCCCGTACACCAAAGTAATTCCCGCCATAGTGAAGCTCTATAATATACAAGACAACCCTGATAATAATAATACCAATGATATTATAATTACGTGTATGATATTATACCACAAATATTATATAATGAACTATATACACCATAACACAACACCGCCAATATATCTTGACAATATGGATGACAGACGGAGATATAAAATTATGAATACTAGGCTACTATCTTCTACCGTCTCTTCATATTGAACGTAAACATATAATTCTCTACACACATACGTAAAATGTAAATTACTTTTAAACTGGATATGAATTACATTAAATTTAACCTAACCTTTGCTACTCCCAGACACAAAATATCTCTTATTATACTGTACGTGTGTAATGGATCAGCACCATGTCTAATAACAGCTGCTGAAAATACAGAAGAATACGTAGTCACAGTTTTGGAATACGTCGTCTCCTTAGGGCAACACAGGACTATGGTGATATCCCCCACCCTACAGCAGCAGGCCAAGTTCTATGTTACACTGGCGGTACAACTCCTGCTGGCCGTCAATGTCGTAACCTCAGTGGCTGCCTATGTATACATGTTAGACTTTGAAACATCGACGTAACACCTTTAAGTAGTGGTAATTAATGTTAATATTGTTTTACCTGTATGTGATGACTCTGGCAAGAAGTTACTGGGGGGGACTATATATCTATAACATTACTTATATAAGTTACTGGAGAAATATATAGTTATATCTGTCAACCAACGAGGAAAATAATGAATTACTTGTGAGAACTTGTGGTCGTAAGTAAAAAAACTTGTGCACCAGCTGACTAACGTCTCAGGTTGACTCACTGTAAATCTTTCACTCGCAGAAACAAACACCAAAGTGTGTGTGTGTGTGTGTGTGTGTGTGTGTGTGTGTTAAAAGACGTGCTAAACATGTTATTCCCTCAGCAGTACTTCCATAACCTTACTGCTCCACTAGTCTTTATTGAAGGATTACAAGAAGGTGGATCATCAGTTTATGGCATTACTATTAATACCCTCACAGTACAATAATTAGTTACCTGTCTGTCTGTCTCTCTACCTGTTGTTAATGACCACCCTACTAAAGTTTTCCTCATTATATAACAGCAGTTGTACACCTCAGTATATCTTAAGCAGGCTGGCGGTATTGTTACGTGAAGTTAAAGTAATTTATTTCTTAAGTTTGTTGATAATGTGACAACTTAGCGTATGTATCATGGCTGACTTATAGCTGAGGTATAGAAGTAAGAGAAGTAATGTGGCCTTTCTTAGTATATTAGACCAACGGAGATTAATGAGGAATGTTGACATCTATCACATATTTCAGGCACGTGTGTGTGTGTGTGTGTGTGTGTTCGCAATCTTTGGCTACAGTTTTTAAGATATATTGCTGAAATAGGGGGGGGGGTTGGAGGGGGGGTTGGAGGGGGGTTGGAGGGGGGGTTGGAGGGGGGGGAGGGGGGTTTTGGAGGGGGGGTTTGGAGGGGGGGGGTTGGAGGAGGAGGTTGGAGGGGGAGGGAGGGGGGGAGGTTGGAGGGGAGGTTGGAGGGGGGAGGTTGAGGGGGGAGGTTGGAGGCTGGAGGGGGTTGGAGGGGGATGGGGTGGAGGGGAGGAGGGGTTATGGATCCAGTGGTCTGCTCCCCATCCCCCCAAAAGTGGAACCCCGTCATTAAAACAGGTCTACAATGGGTCACCCCAACCAGAGAGTGGCGAGCCTCCTTATGCACGACCTGAGTCCTTGATACAGCTGTTCTATGTCTGGCCACTAATTTTTGGCCAAGGATAGTGAACTGGATACGATACAGATAATAGTGTAGTGGATGTAGTGTAGATGATAGATGTACACATATAAGACACACACACACCCAAACACACAGAGTACACCATTTTAGACAGTGAGATGGAAAGATTAAAACCATTTGTACAGTATACTAGAGCACACAGAACACACCCTTCCACCTACAAAACACACCCACCTCTACCCACATGACAAGCAGGATACACCCACTTGCAAAAACAGGACACACACACACACACCCACCTACCTACACCCCCAACACACACACACACACACACACATACAGCCACATCACGTAGCTCTGGCCAAATACCATCACCGACCACACCATGCGCCATCTGAGTCACCTCCTCCTCCTCCTCCACCCAACATCAATATTGGCAGGGAAATGATTGCAGGATTTCACGGGAGGAGACAACCATTGTAGGGAGCATCCTGAGGCTTCACTCACACTTCCTCGTTACACCTAAAACAAACAATAGACGAGATACACCCCCGTGGCAGTCCCCCAACACTGCTTAGATACGCTTGTTTGACCTCAACCCTCATTGTTCAACTCATGCCAATTGATTCTTCTTTTTTTTTTTCTTCCCTTTTTTTTTGTTTGGTAGGAGAGGTGGAGTAAGGAGGGGGGGGAGATGAGGTTGATAAGTGTATTGGGCAGGT
Organism: Homarus americanus; assembly: GCF_018991925.1. Classification (NCBI taxonomy): domain Eukaryota; kingdom Metazoa; phylum Arthropoda; class Malacostraca; order Decapoda; family Nephropidae; genus Homarus; species Homarus americanus. The sequence goes on along the minus strand of NW_024711773.1, from coordinate 26,402 downwards.
ATTTAAGGAGGGGGAGGAGGAGGAGGTTGACAGGTGTGGGCAGGTGTGTGATAAGATTCACTCTTATACTTGTGGTATGGTAGAAGAATCAAAACAAAAATTAAGGGAATCATTAAGTTATGAAAAATATTGTATCGTGTGTTTCAATCTGAGTGAGAAACAGACCCACGAACTCTTGCTCTCAGGCCACACAATAAACTGAAGTATTGTAAGATATTGTCAGTGAGTCAAGGCAAAAACTGTGTGGTAAGGGACGATGAATCACTTTACGCCGAGGAAGTCATTTATAAAGAGAACAACGTGTGAGTAAGAGGTTAGACAGGTTCATACAAGTGACCTTTATTGTCCAATCTGTTGATAGACAGTGTGGGACGGGAGGTGTCGACGGTACAGGAATAATTGAGAGTAATAAGACGGGTGTTACAGCTCGGTGTTGCAGCTTACAATGTGAATACTGCTGAAGTAACTGTATAACTGAAGAGCCATAACACCTAACACAAGAGATGTCTGTAAAGAAAGCCAAATTACAACACTATAACAAACATCACTATAAGATCAAGTATCCCCGACACACACACACACACACACGTACGTACTACAGGTGTAAAATGAAAACTAAAATAAAGGTTAAACAATTTCAGTTAATAATAATTTTTTTTAGGTGATATACAATTCGTGAATAATTAATTAGATTAAGTACTGTACGTCATCACCAGAGACTATAAACGGGTTTGAGTTATGATTATTGGTACAAGTTTTTAATTCGTCGAGCTTAGTAACTTCAGGGAGACGATAAGAAAAACCTGCTTACTGAACTAGACATACCAAGAGACGGACAAAAACAAAGATATGGACACCAATTCCTTCTCTTTTTTAAGTCGTGTCCATAAAAGCCGAGAGACAGGTAGAGAAGACAAGGTAATTGTCGTAAGTATATTAAGCAACAGTGTGTGTGTGTGTGTGTGTGTGTGTGTGTGTGTGTGTGTGTGTGTGTGCCTGTGTGTGTGTGTGTCTGTGTCTGTGTTTGTGTGTGTGTGTGTCTGTGTGTGTGTGTGTCTGTGTCTGTCTGTGTGTGTGTGTGTGTGTGTCTGTGTGTGTGTGTGTGTGTATGTGTCTGTGTGTGTGTGTGTCTGTGTGTGTGTGTGTGTGTGTGTCTGTGTGTGTGTGTGTGTGTGTGTGTGTGTGTCTGTGTGTCTGTGTGTCTGTGTGTGTGTCTGTGTGTGTGTGTGTGTCTGTGTCTGTGTGTGTGTGTGTGTGTGTGTGTGTGTGTGTGTGTGTGTGTGTCTGTGTCTGTGTGTGTGTGTCTGTGTGTGTGTGTGTGTGTGTCTCTGTGTGTGTGTGTGTCTGTGTCTGTGTCTGTGTGTGTGTGTGTGTCTGTGTCTGTGTGTGTGTGTGTGTGTGTGTGTGTCTGTGTCTGTGTGTGTGTGTCTGTGTGTGTGTGTGTGTGTGTGTCTCTGTGTGTGTGTGTGTGTGTGTGTGTGTGTGTGTGTGTCTGTGTCTGTGTCTGTGTGTGTGTGTGTGTGTGTGTGTGTGTGTGTGTCTGTGTCTGTGTGTGTGTGTGTGTGTGTGTGTGTGTGTGTGTGTCTGTGTCTGTGTCTGTGTCTGTGTGTGTGTGTGTGTGTGTGTGTGTGTGTGTGTCTGTGTCTGTGTGTCTGTGTCTGTGTCTGTGTGTGTGTGTCTGTGTCTGTGTGTATGTGTGTGTGTGTGTGTGTGTCTGTGTCTGTGTGTATGTGTGTGTGTGTCTGTGTGTGTGGTTCAGTTTATCCGGCTGTCTGTTTGAACTTGTTAACATTATCCAGGGGGACGGTGGAACATTGTCTTTATTGATATTTTCCCAAACCTAACCTAACCCTGAGTTGTCGAGGTCAGTTCCACTCCGTCTCGTCTTCCTAACAACCAATTATAAATCCAAACAATAACATGAAATTTGGACTACAGGAAGTTGAAGGTGTTTTGAATATGATTTAACTTTACTATTTGTGGTCAAATTTAAACTAATTTACCTACAGATGTAAGAACAAATAGCACCTTTAGAGAACACAATATTACCCTGCCATTAAGCGTGTAGAGGTCTAATAGGGGTGAACGGCCACCTCCCTCCCCCCACGTGTAATTTGAGAAGAACAAATTATATTGAGGAGGCGTAAAGGAGAACATCTGTGTTGGCTGGCAGGAACAACCACTCACCCTACCCACTGTTTCCCACCCGTTCGTCTAAGGTATAGTAAAGTAACTCCTATACACCACTACATATACACATATAGGTATAAAATAGACGTTAAGTATACCTAGGAATGTGTGAGAGGTTTTGGGTATTGATAGCTTGTTATAAATTTGTGTGTTGGTAACATTATCCAGTACACTACCAGCTGTCCTGACCTACTCTATTAATGTTCATATTTAACCATTTGTAATATTCTTCTTGTTATTTACAGAGGAGTTTTAGAAGGTGATCAACATAATGCATTCTATAAGTTGCATAGAGAGACAGGGGACAGTGTATAACCATCTTCTAGACCACCCGAACCTCCTTGTCACTGTGAGGGGGAAACATCCAGCCAGTGGGTGAGTCAGACACGAGGAAGTATTACGTAACAATCTAACATTTAGCTTCTACTGTCAAATACTAGGTTGTGGTCAGGCCAGTTGCCCAAAACAAAGTCTGGGTATATCAAATTCAAGTCCGGTTGCTGAAGATCGAATCAAAGTCCAAAATCCAATCACTAGCCTACGTCACAGTCCTATCGCGTTTTTTTTAAGCTTCAAAACCTGGTTAGTACATGTATACACCGCTACAGTACAGGAGAAGCTAATTAATACCTTACTGGGGATCAAGAGTGGGTGAAAAGTAAACAAGAGATGGGGATCGAACTGTGAGCCCAACATAATGAGTGAGGCTCGTGACCACCTAGCAGGGAGTGCCGCAAGGGGAGGTCTCGGTCTCCCTGTCGCTGGTCAACTAACATTAAAGAGCTTTATCTATCTCGTCCTCAACACTTTAATGGTTACTCCACACCTTTAACTATGTCAACTCTGATTCCCAGCAGGTGGGGGTGGGAGGGGGAGGGTGGTTGAGGGATCAATAGTCATGACGCTGTTAGGACTAATGGTGATTGATTATATATGGATTATGAGTATGTAGGGTGAAATAAGTCGATATATAAAAATACACTATGTTACACTAAATAGGACTGACTGCTCATAAGATTTAGAAGCCCCCCCTAAAAAAAAAAAAAAGGTACGGACTAAGCCTAAGTGGGTTGTTACCTTACCAATTAACGTTAATTGTTCATAATCCTATTAGCTAAGGAGAATTAATTAGCTAAGAAAAATCACTGGAAAACATATATTAAATTGTTAAACCTCAAATTACCTTTTAATGCACAATGTCACAATCGTCAGAGCCCACGAGAAGACGCACTGTACAGTTACCAACAACAATTATCTTTCCTAAACAATATAAAAAACCATTTGCGATAATACTTCTCTATCTATGGCCTGGGACTCGCTGCAGCAGTTTTGAGACTCGGGGCGGGAGGGGGGGAGGGGGAGACACTATTTACATAGGTATGGCAGTTTAAGTTCCCAGACACAAGTACTCGTGTTCGCTAGATCTCCACTGCTCTGATTTTAATGGTCTGCTAGGCGTGTGACGGCATTAATTAGGCGAAGTAATATATTTAGTATTGTAATTCCTTTGTGGGCGTCTGACTCCCGCCCACATAACTCACCCCACCTGTCTATGTGGCCGCCCATGCACCAACCTGCTGCACTCTACCTTATTTATCCTCTACACAAAGCTCATAATACCCAACGCTGCCTCTCACTAAACCAGAAGAATAACATAAGGTAAATCATAACCCAGAATGTAGCTTAAATGGCCGCTAATGTATGCTAAAACTAATATGAATAATGATAAATTTGTGCCGTCATACTTGTGAGGCGCGTTCAGGCGGGCGAGGGGGTGGCCGCGTTCGCTTACACTGAACAATTAAGAGACTCCTGAATCAGCCGAGAACCGTAAATCAAGCGGGTCGATGTTTCGGATTAGACGGTTAGATTGGCTTCAAGTTTTCTTTTATTTCACAGCGGAGACGGTGCTGGCAGGGTAGCCAAATGTCAATGGTGGTGTTGGTCGTGGCTACGTCTCTGTTGGCTGTGTTTGTTCAAATTTACTCGGTAAGTTAGGGGGCAAGAGGCTATTTTCCCTGTCTTGGCGGGCATTTAAGCTGGTGGGTTTTGAATTAGAATTTTACAGATTTACCGGATTTCTTTGGGCGAGTATCTCATTACTAGATAATAGTGTCCATGTTACTGCCTTGTTAGTTAGTTAGGCTATTTAAATACTTCGTAGGACGTTAACTGCCCCATTACGACAATGTTAGTAAACTATAAAACTTTGTTAATGGTGTTGATACTAAGAGATAATGTTCTGGCCTTTATCTGTTATATTGAAAGTATATATATATATATATTATTTTAATTATTATTTATTTCAGCTTCACCTGTGGACGTGAATATGGCAATGACTTAACTATTGATCACCTCTCTCTCTCTCTCTCTCTCTCTCTCTCTCTAACATATGAAATAAACAAAGCCAGTGACCCAGATCTGTCGCCCCTGCAGTTGACAGATCCAAGAAGGTAAGCCAAGAATTACCCAGGGTAATATACTACATGTAAACGCCTCACCTAACTCTGTGGATAGTGGTTCTTGTGACTTAACCACCCAATCAACAAGTGTATTTCAGTAATTCGTAGATGGTTATTCTGCAGGAACACATTAGGTCTAACATCTAATACATATTTTTAAGGAATAGAATTTTGTAATATCTGTGAACCAATAACTAAGTGAAGGAGATTATTATTATTTTTAGTTATAACATTACATAGTAGACGAGTGACAAGTGTAAATTTACTATTTCATTTGTAAATATTGAATCCAAAGTAATAGAGATCCTTAATAATATTCCTGAAGGTGATTATAAAACCCAATAGTAACACTGAGTCGTTATCTATCCGGGTGATTACAAGAGACCAGTTAAATTTCTCGTGGCCTTATAGGAGACTAAAACTCTGGTAAAATATCATTAAAAGATTAAGAAACAAATTCTACTATTCGTTAGATAAAGGATATTTACACGTCCTTCTCGGTATAACCACTCAATGCTCCATGTTAGTATCGGTAGTTAAGAGAAAACGTAACACCAGGAGTTAGTCTTGATTTTCGTAAGCTTGATAATCAGTATTTTCTTCCCTCCCAATCTGACTCGATATTTCCCCCGACAACCCTCCCTCGGTGCTGCTGCCTCCTCCACCACCATCACCCCCCCCCACCCACCCCTCTCCATCACCTCCCCCTACACCCCTTCTCCACCTCCCTCCTCCATACCACCCAAGTAGGCCCCTTAAACCCACACTGGCGGCCTCATCTAACACATAAAGTCAAGTGAGACATGGTTGATGATGGTTTTACGTGACATAATTACGCACAATTACCTCGTCACGCGTTCTCTAATTGGATAAATATCAAGGGAAAGAATAAACAAGGCGGGCCAGGAAGCAGATACTTAATACAGACAACCTGACGGCTCACCTAACCTACCTGGGGTAACATATATGTATGGGTGTAAGGTGATCTCTCTCTACCTGTGTGTGTGTGTGTGTGTGTGACTGGTTATGCAGGTTTTAGAATGTGAGTAAAATTAGAATAGTTTTGTTCACGTTCAGTTTTGTTCCTTGTTCGTTGAATGAGTGTCAGGGTGGAGTGGAATATAATCCCACACGAGCATACCGATCAGACTAACATACTATTCACAAAGACATACCAATCAGACAGACAAGAACCACTGTATCGTAGCTGTGTGTCTCGCTGGGGTGTACTCAAGGGATAAAATAAAGTCACTAACAATCAGAATTTCGATTGATCTGGAAAACTGATTTATACATTATTTTCAGATGATATTAGTGAAGTAAATATAAACACCTTTTATTAGTGTATTTGTAATTTGAAGAAAAAAAAAAGATAAATATATCCATAGTAATTTATTTTTATGTTTGAGAATAAATTTGAGTGATAAATAATATATTATGTCTGGTCTTAATAACCTTAAGGTGATTACAGAGAGCTTTATGTTTCACCCGACAGAGGACCTTTTAGCTAGGGCAGGGCCACACCAAACACGTGATGGCGACAGTGTTATCATCAGTGTTGAGTCACGTCACCAATGTAACAGTATAGTGACAACATTCCGGGCCAAAGCTTGTAACACTGATGGTAATAAAGTTAAAATTGAATGTTGAATAGTTGTTTCGGTCCATGTGTCCGATTCCTCAGTAGTTCTCGACCCACGGGAAGTTGTGTGTAAGAAATATAATTATTGTAAACTTATCGAAATATGAGGTACACTTACTGATAATACTCCTGTATGGGTGTCTGTGTTGGTGTATTGTGTGTGTGTGTGTGTGTGTGTAAACGGATGGTGTTTGTAAGCATTACATCATCTCTCTACTTACGATCAGTTGAGTGTGGCTGATATTGATGTGATATTATATAGAAAATGCCGAGTGATAATGGCTTTCTACCACAAGTTCAGTAAACCTTCCCTAACCAGAATCCCCCTGACAGGAAGCTCCCAATACCTGGATTTGAGAGTCGTATGTTTTTTCTCCAAATTTTCCCTCGTTTCCGGTTATTTGCGGATGTATCCTGTCTGTCTGTCACTCTGATAATGTGGATTTTCATGTATTGTGGTGGTTGGTCACTGCCCAGGAGCGAGCGGTTCAGCACTGAGTGGCTATTGTGACACCAACTGAAATAAAGCAGTGATATTCTCGATAGCTCAGTGTGTGAAGTACTTGTTGAATCATGACCAAGGTGCCAGCTGAGATATTGGGGAGGAGGAGCGAGAAGATATGTAGCTGTGTTTTATAGAAAATTTTGAGAACTGATAAAATAGTGAATGTCAGACAGCCTGTAATGATGTGTGTAAATGTCCACTACATCAAGAATATATTGTATCATTTTACCTTTCACTTCTTCTGTCTACATGTCTTATATTTAGAGGCGGCACTTTAGACCCTAACAGTTACAACCAGAATACAGAAAACCGCGAGAGTTACCGGAAAATAGCAAGTTTAAGAAGACTTATCTGGTTAAGAGAACGTGCTCCAATAATAGAAATTCTTCCATAACCGGATTGACCGCTCACCAATTAATCCAAGTAATGATGATTTTACTGTATGTGAACGATGCAGACACAAAGCCTCCCCCAGGACACACACTTCACTGTTATGTTATTGTACTGTAAGCGACGGTCTCTCAACTGCACTGTATAATGTTGTACTGCATTGTCCGGAGCGTCTGGCAGGGTGATGATAGTGGCCCCACTTATCTTCATATAACCTACAGGAAAGGACTTCAAGATGCTTGGCAAATTTACTGAACAAAAGACAATTATATAACGTCTAACCTGTTTTGGAGCCTCACGTAACTGATGACTCGACCTGCCTAAAAAATGGTATTCCTGTTTAGATGTGCCAGAGTTTTTCTCTTTACCTGTGATACCTATACCTTAATTAAAGGTGACTTACTCTTATGGAATAGTGTTGTCATATTTCAATTTGATATTGCTCTGTTGATAAATTCTAGATTAACTAAAATTTATCAACTTAAAGATGACACACACACACACACACACACACACACACACACACACACACACAGGTATCAGCAGGAGGCAGAGGAGGCAAACGTAATCTAGTTTCCCAGTGGGCAGTCCAGGTGGGTAGTGGAGCCTCTCTCCTGCCATTAGTTAACATCAGTGGTATTGCTGTGGTGGAGGTGATGCTGTGGTGGTGGTGGTGGTGGTGATGATGATGCTCTGGTGATGGTGGTGGTGATGGTAGTGGTGGTAATACTGTGGCCGTGGTGGTGTCACTGTAGTGATGCTGTGATGGTGGCACTGCACTCTACCACATTCACTTTCCAATTGTAAAGTCAGGTACCCATTTACAACTGGGTAGACTGGGAATGACCCGTGATCGAACCAGCTACCCTGTGGATAGAAAGCGAGCTCTGTCTCCACTCCACCACCGTAATTGCTTATAACCTAATATAAATTAATACACGAACAATTACTCCACAATGACGAGGCCTAAATCTAACTTGGTATAAATGTCATCTACTAACGCCTGCTCTACCTATTAATATACAGAAAACTTAATTTCTAAAAACTTCTTGACGGCTCACCATTGTGGTTGGTGAGCGTAACTGTTGTAAAGGCTCACACGGTCTCTTCTCCTCCCCCCCCCATACAGTCGGGTTAGTTCAGCGTTCAGGTAAGTTCCGCTAGTTTGCTTCAGATACTCCGTGAATTGTGTGTCGGAAAACTCCTCCTCTGACTCACTTTCACCGACAGCTGTCCACGTCACCTTTGTTGATACTCGTCATTCTCTCGGCGTGCAGGGTAGTTGTGACGTCATCATTTCTTGTAATAATTCTACCCTAAGAAAAAAAAAGAGGAAACACGTTAAATTATTTCCAAACGACTTAATATTAGGGTGAATATATTAATACTAATAATAAGACTCTAACACTCCCTTCTATGGTTGATTATAGATCCATTTCACCATTATTTCAGCTATAATCATATAGAAGTTATAGACAAAATATATATACGATCGGTTAATACTCAAGATCGACCCTAACGTTAACTTCGGGAGGGTCGGTGAGATTATGGGAACTATAGTGAAGTATAAGAAGATTGTCGCTTAGGGCCGATGTTCTGTTGATTAATAAACCTTTAATTATATCCATGAAACTAAACTTATTGTATTTTGAATTACTTCTATAACTTTCCTTATTAAATAAACTTATACAGATAGACGTAATTGACATACATATTTATAACCAAACATACTCTATCATAGATAATATAAATACATATAAATAATAGCCTACAATAAACAAAAGACTGGTAACAAAAACATTAAAATTTGACTGATGTTACAGTTGGTTTTTTAGATAAGGTTTTGTGTGGCTAAAACAAACAGTTCAGTTTCCACCACTCATAAACACCTTCTCGAAAAAATAAAAATAAAAACTTTATAATCAACCCACAAGTTTTTTTTTATATAGATAAATTTCCCAAAGCGTAGAATACTGACTGGTTGAATATCCTCGTGTGGGGGACCTTAGGAGGCGAGCGACAGGAGGGAAGGGTCACTACGGCGTGCCCTTGGTTCCTGGAGCAGATGTTACAGTCAGAGGATGAAGTTTCTATGTTTATGGGCAAGTGTGACCTCCTCTAGAAAATATAAGGTAGTTCTTATAATCGCTTGAAGTACAATTATATAAAAAATATTACTTATTTTACATATCATTTTGTTATATATTCTTTAAATAAAATATATATACAGGTGAATATGGTTTTACATGACTTAAACTGTCCCAGGATGTACAGTATATAATTCAATTAATCAATTTATTCTTAAGTATGTGTGGCTACAACGACAAACTACATTGTATATAGTTTTAGTTTATTAAATTTAACGATCGCAAAAATGTGTGTTAAACATTGTGGAACACCCGGACACTGTTGATTGCTCGACCTGGCGGCGCTGTGTTATGGCATATACAATAGTCTCACCCACATGCAAAGGCTACAAAGATTCTCAAACTTCCCGTAGCTGAGGATAAGAAGTTTTATATATGGCTCTGACGTCATTCAAACTTCTAGCTTTGTGAGGTAAATGAAATAAACCAGAGAGGTCGTTTCATCATTAGTTATGGGGACGGTGTAACAACCAACCTTGAAGGGATTAAACGACCCAGTTGTTTCCTTTCTTACACGTCTATCGTTCTGGGGTGACGTACCGTACCTCCTGGAGAGTCTGTGATGTATTGACTGAAAGTTTGTTTGGAATTATGTGAGTATTTTTCTCATACGAGTTTTTTGTTAGTGTGTAGGTGTTATTATGTGAGTGTAAGCGTCTTTGAGTGTATTGAATGTGTAGTTACGTCAACGTGTAGATTTATGAGAAGGTGTATCTATCTTTGTGTTACTCTACCTCCTTGTTTATAAAAAAAAATCTATGGGTAGACTTATTTTTGGGGGGTCCTTTTTTGGTAAACGTAGAATTATGGAATAAACAGTCGTACACAGATGTTGTCGCTGTGAGTGTAAATACAGTAGAGGAATAAATCTTTTGTGTGAGGCGGTCAGGCATACGATAACTATAATGTATAATTATAATTTATAACAATTACAATCTTTTATATAATTGGTAAATAATATTAATTGACTATATATACAATGGAAATATAACAATTGTAATTAGTTAAGTTTAAAGGTCACTGATAAGTGATAGTCAATAGATGTTGTAATCTGTGGGAGGCAAGTAGGTGAGGTGTCCCAGGGTGGCGGGAAAATGCAGGTGTGGGCAAGCGGCGGGAAAATGCAGGTGTGGTTGTTACTCAGACTATAAATGGGAAAGAACCGTGTGGGGGCAGTTGTACATAACTGTTAACTCTCACTGCGTCTGCGCCTCCTCCTGCGTACTCACCATGGAGGCGTTTACTACCACCTTACTTCTCCTTGGTATTTACTTCTTCGTCTGTGTGTTGTGGGATGAGTGAGTAAGTTAAAAAGCGAAATTATCTCTCCAGTCATTTATTGTGAGGGTTTTTGTGCCTCCAAACTAAGGTAGAATAGTTGGGTTTTTGTTATATATGGGTTAGGTTAGGTTAGGTTAGGTTAGGTTGACTGAAACTAATTCGTATATTAATCAAGATAGAGAAAAAGCTTAAAACAGGTAAGATTAATAAGTTTGAGCAGATGAAACTTCCAAATTATCGGGTGTCATCGGGAAAATCGGATGACTTAGCAGTTCTCCCTTCACCCAATTTTCCCCCTGACTGGAGATGTGAAACAGCATTTGGCCGATTCACTTAATCAATTGCTGAAAGATGACAGTCTCAGACAGGTGGCAAATAACTGTACGACTGCTTGAAAATCCAGTAACTGTATGACTGCTTCCGTATTGTATCTGTACTTGTATCTACACCTGAACCCGCAGCTACACCTGAACCTGTACCTACTCCTGTAATTTTATATACGTACACTTATACTTACATGTGGTTTTGATAACATAAAGGTTCTCCCCACAGAGGAGCAGCTGTGTGTCTGGCCTCCCCTGGCTCTCATCTTCGCTAACACACAACAGATCACCGTACTGTTGCTGCCTTCACCGTATAATAACAGAGAGGCTGTTCCCACCACCTAGAGCGACCTTTGAACTTCCGTTGTGCTGCAGGTGGCCGGGCGGATATTGAGCCCATAGTCTTTTCATTCCACTCTTTTCTGATGAAATTTTCGTTAAATGTATTTAATTAATTGTGAAATAATTTATCGATAATATAATACACAACATTTGCCTTACAAGCAAATGACTTAGGATTCAATTCCAGCGTGGAGTAGAGGAGACGGTTACCTTGTGCACTTACCAATACACGTTTGATTACATTACCTGCTGGTGATGGAACAACCCTTCAGTGATTTATTGTACTGTCTCAGTGGTTAGGTGAAGTTAATAATTTATATTTTGTAACAGATGTAGCTAGGTGTATGGTATAGCTGTATTTCAGGTATGTGTGTGTGTGTGTGTGTGTCTGTGTGTCTGTGTGTGTGTGTGTCTGTGTGTCTGTGTGTGTGTGTGTGTGTGTGTGTCTGTGTGTGTGTTTGTGTGTGTTTTATCAGATAACACTGAAGAAATAATTCAATATATTATCACTGAAAATGTGGTCCTGGCATTGTGAAGTTGGAAAAGTTAGTAGCCACCTGATTTCATTATATTCCTCCACCTTGGTACTCACCCACCACCGTGTTCAACTCGTCCCTCCCTAAGCCTGCTCGCCGCCCTACACACAAGTGGGTGACCGCTGCCTCTTCATCGATAACGTGCTGTCAGGGAACTGGACTGAGCTGACCGCCGTATGTCAAGACTTAGGGGGAGAACTGGTCGACCTCCATGATGCTAACCTTTTGGCTTACATTGTCGAACATTTGTATGAAACTGGTAAGTGTGTTGACCACCTCCACACCTCCACACCCACAGTTCAACATTTGCATCATTTGGTCACCTCCATCACGACAATAGATCAGTAGTATGATTACTTTACTAAGAGTATAAGTTAACTCACACAATACTAAACAATTAGTAATGCCATAACTATAGAACATAAGAATGGAGGAAACTGCAGCGGGCCTATTGCCCCATACTGGGCAGTCCCATCTACACCCAACCCCTATTGCTCATATAAGCATCTAACCTATGTTTGAAGCTATTCAGCGTATTCGAGTTAATGATGATATTTGGTAACTTGTTCCATTCATCCACTACTCTGTTTCCAAACCAGTGTTTACCTATTTCACGCCTAAATCTAAATTTGTCTAATTTAAAACCATTGTTACGAGTTCGCTCCTGGTTGGATAGTTTCAGTACCTTTGTAATGTCCCTTTGTTTAGCCCTGCCTTCCACTTATACACCTCTATCAGGTCGCCCCTCGCTCTACGTCTCTCGAGGGAGTGCAAATTAAGATGCTTTAACCTGTCTCTATACTCAAGGTTTCTAATGCCCGGGATTAGTCTTGTCATTGCCTAATGCCCGGGATTAGTCTTGTCATTCTCCTCTGAATTCTTTCCAAGGATTCTATATCCATTCTGTAATATGGTGACCAGAACTGAACTGCGTAATCCAAGAGAGGTCTCGCAAGCAACAAGATATAGTTTTAGTATGACCTCGCTAGTCTTGTAGTAACTAACGCTCCTTTGTATGAACCCAAGTGCACAGTACTTTATTAGCCTTGTTACGAGCAAAAACACATTGTTTACTTGGCTTAAGGTTCCTGCTTATCATTACTCCTAAATCTCTCTCGCAGTCGGATTTCTCTATGGCATCGTTGTTCATCTGGTATCTGGTTTCCTTGTTCACATCTCCTATACTGAGTACTTTACATTTGTCCATGTTCAATTTCATCTGCCATTTTTCAGACCATTCGAAATTTTTTTTAGATCTTCCTTTAGTTTTGCGGAGTCCTCGTCAGATTTAATAACACGTCCTATTTTAGTGTCATCAGCAAATTTACTTATGTTGCTGTCTATGCCGATATCTATGTCGTTTATGTATATAATAAATAATAATGGTCCAAGTACTAAGCCTTGGGGAACTCCACTTGTGACGTTGCTCCAATGGGACTTAGTGCCATTAATGCTCACTCGCTGTTTCCTGTCCTGTAACCACGCCCTAATCCAGTTAAGGATGTCACCTTTGATGCCATGAGCTTCTACCTTTCTAATTAGTCTTTCGTGGGGGACTCTGTCAGAGGCTTTGCTAAAGTCGAGATATATCACATCATAATTGTGCCCTCGTCCACCGATTCGAAAACTGATGAAAAGAATGTTAATAGATTAGTTTGACAAGAACGTCCGCTTGTGAAGCCATGCTGGGAATCATTGATCAATCTGTGCTTCTCCAGGTGATTTCGAATAGAGTTTGAAATGATTGCTTCCAGTAATTTGCCTACTATTGATGTTAGACTGATTGAAGAAGTTAGAGGATAGTGATCTATCTCCTGAAAATCGGTATTACATTCATCCTCTAGGATTCTGGTACTACCCTGTTTTAAGGACATGTTAAATAACTTTGCTAAGGGCATACTTCAAGCTCTTCCTTACATTCCTTTAATACTCTGGCAATATCCTTCATCGACCTGCGGACTTATTAGCTTTAGTCGGTTCATTATCGGCTTTACTAACATTGTTACTAGTCACTACTATCTCGCTTAATTTGTTTTCTTCACTATCTCTGTATAGAGTCGGCGCCTGCATCATGTTTAAATTTTCGGTGGTAAAACTGTTGAAAATATTAATTCAGATTATTGCTCATTTCTCCGTCGTTATCAGTTAGCTCGCCGGTATCTGACTGTATTGGCCCAATCGTTTCTCGTGTTTTAGTTTGATACATTTGATAGAATCCCTTGGGGTTTGTCTTCGCCTCCCTTGCTATCCTCAGCTCATTATTCCTCTTTGCTTTCCTTATCTCGGTCTTAACCCTACCGGCCAATACCTTATAATAATTCTGGAGGTAAATTTCGCCACGATTTATCCTCCTACCTATAGCCTTCCTTTGACCAATAATGTTCTTTAAAAAAATATTTATCCATTTAGGGTCATTGTTGTTTGATCTGAGTTTTTTGTATGGTATGTTATGCCTTTGTGCATTAAGTAACTCATTATTTAAATTGTCGTGGAACTCGGCAACCTCAGATCTCATTATGAGGTCGGTTTTAACCGTCAGGTCTATGTAATTCACCCCCAAGCATGATGCCTCTTCTCTCAACTGCCTCTTCAAACTACCAAAGTTTGCCCTTCTGAAATCTGGGACTTTTGTGAAATTTTCCTTACGGATGTCCTGGAAATCTAACTGAAATCTAATTTCTTTGTGATCTCTGTTTGCAAGTTCGTTCCCTACCTCGACATTACTAATGAGGTTTTCTCTGTTCGACAGAACTAAATCGAGTATATGGTTACCCCGGGTGGGTTCGGTTGTATGTTGACTTAGGAAACAGTCCTGGATCGTTTCAAGAAAATCCTCTGATTCTGAGTTACGCGTAAGGTCAATCCAATCTATTTGGCCAAAGTTAAAGTCGCCTACTATACAGACTTTGTTGTGTATGGAAGCGCTGTGCATTTCATCCCAGATATGTCGCTCATTAACTCTATCAAGATTAGGAGGTCTATATATTGCTCCTGTGATTAATTTTTCCCTACCTTCGATTAATTCTATCCAAATTGTTTCTGTATTCTGCTCAGTTTTTATTTCCTTATTTATTTCACACTTCAGATTATCCCTGACATAGATTGCTACTCCGCCTCCTTTCCTAATCTGCCTATCGGTATGGAATAATTTGTAACCTGCAATTTGGTATTCGACAGGTAACTCACGTGAGTCTAGGTTTATCCATGTTTCAGTGAATGCTATTATATCGATTTTTTCGGTACATACCAAGGTCCTAATATCATTCATTTTGTTTCTCAGACTTCTACTGTTTGCGTAGTAGACATTTAAGTTAGTCGTGTTCTGAGTCCTCTCTTTGTCGCGTTTAGGTTTCAACTCCCTGTCTAATTTAGCTTTGTCTTCATTCCTAACACTATTTCCCTGCAACCTTTCACTGTGTTTACCCGCTCCCACTGCAGTTTCCTCCACCCCCGTGCTCATATGTTCCCCTAGCAGTTTAAAGACTTCGATATCTTTTGAACTGCCCTCTCGAGAGACCCAGCCAGGGTTGCCACCCCATCCCTAGACAGGTACACCCCATCCCTAGCATAAAGGTCCCTTCTGCCATAGAAGTTGTCCCAGTTGTCAATGAATGGGACTGATATTGACTTGCAATATCTGTCAAGACGGCCGTTGACACCAACTGCCCTTGGCAACCATCCATTGCCAACTCTCCTTCTAGGCAGGACACCACATATGATAGGGATCCCTCCCTTAGTCCTAAAACGTTCTATAGCTGCCTTGGACTTATCAAGAAGCTCCTCACTCCTACACCTGCCAATATCATTGCCTCCTGCACTGAGGCAGATAATGGGTTTGTTCCCATTGCCAGATAAGATATTGTCCATCCTGTCACCTATATCCCCCACCCCAGCTCCTGGCAAACACACCGTCATCCTATTTTTATTTTTACCACAAAAAGCTCTGTCCAAGTACCGTACCTGTGAGTCGCCAACAATTAATGTTTTCGTACCTTCCTTGTCAGTCCTGTCCCTGAATTTACTAACGTCCAATTCATCTATCAAGGGACTCAAAGAGTTGGTACACTTAGCTGTTGTTGTCGTTGTCGTATCCTTGGTGCATTTTTTCACCACCAGTTTGGTTGTTCCTCTCCTCACAACCTTCCATTCGCCTGAGTCTTCGTCAGACACCAGCTTTCCTCGTCTCACTTCCTCCTTCATCCTCGTCATCTCTTCCTTTAATTTCAAGATTTCTTCCTTGGCCCTCTCTAACTCGGCCCACAAGAGGGCACAGCCCTGTTCACAAGTAGTTCACAGTTCTGTTCACATTAATCATTTTAGAGTTATTCACTGGATGTATTGAATAAAAAAATAAAGTATCAAGTGTAATTTATGTATTTTAGGGAACTTATCCAGTTTAAATATCAAAATAATTAATTAAAAGTCAAGACAAACTAACCTACATTACATTATCATTGCTAGTAAACAAACACAATACACACCACTGTCTACGTTACCTCGATTTAATGTTTTACATTGTGTTGTGGTGGCAGGGAGGAGTGATGTGAGCTACTGGGTAGGAGCCACGGACCAGGCGGTGGAGGGGCAGTGGAATTGGTTGACGGGTGCACCTGTCCACATGAACACTCCACTGTGGGGTGACCTCAAAGACGGAGTCCAACAGCCCACAGGTGGAGCTAAGGAGAACTGCGCCGTACTCCTGAAGGAAGACTACTACTTCATGCATGACGCCTCCTGCTCTAACCCGCACTCTCTCATCTGCCAACAAACTCGTGAGTTCTCAACGCTGTATGACTGACTGATCGGTTACTCTGTTATTTCTGACTCTTCACTCTATGTAAAGAATGTAACTTACTCTGATATACACGCACACACACAAACCTAACCAGACTTATCATTACTAACCTGGGTTAGGATGATCACTGACCTGGGCTAGGATGATCACTGACCTGGGCTAGGATGATCACTGACCTGGGTTAGGATGATCACTGACCTGGGCTAGGATGATCACTGACCTGGGCTAGGATGATCACTGACCTGGGCTAGGATGATCACTACGACAGCAGTAAAATATAATTGCACGAGGTTGTATTAAATTGGAGTCTATTTTTTTTTACTTTAATACAAGATAATTTTTCTCCATATGATTGTTTATCAAGTGTTTATCAAGCATATACCAAGTGTATATTAAATGCTTATTAAGTGTTTAGCAATGTTTATCCTGTTATTCTTGAGTTACACTGTCAGGGATAATTTGTATCCTGAATCATAAAGTGTCAGTGGAGCCCCATAACACCTACACTTGACTTACTGTGATTAAAGGAGCACTCTCTTGGCAGCAGACAGCCTCCTACAGGACCCAGCACTCAGCACCACCAGAGGACGACCTTCAGTAGGTAAGTTGCTTGTTACTATTATACTGTACTGGGTTTTTTTTACAGTCCCAGAACGCTGATGGTTTAGTTCATGTTGTTTGTGTGTGTGTGTGTGTGTGTGTGTGTGTGTGTGTGTGTGTAATATACATTGGCCTATTCATATTTATGGATTAGAATTTTAAAATTGCTATAATCTGAGATAACCAAAACAAATGAAAAAAATTGCATGTCTAACCTTTTAATACCGCCAGAGTGCCCACATCCCTACGAGGTCATTGGTGGTCGATGTCTCTTCGTCAACGTGCCCAGCTCCGGCACCTGGGAAGAACAGCGGCGCTTCTGTGAGCTGCTACACGGTGGTCATATGATCAAGCTGGACGATGCTAACGTTCTCGGTGCCTTGTTCGACTACCTTCATGCCCATGGTGAGAATCTGACTAACATATACTGTTAAAATTCACAAGAGTAGGTTTTCACATCGCTTTAACACACTCATTAGATACCTGCTGTTGCTCCCACATTACCTTATACCTCTTTACCGCGAGTACCGAATACCTGCTAAAGCTCTTATTACAGGTGTCCACAGTTATATAATTTATATTCATGATATCTGTTCAACATGTAAACACTGAACACTGACTGTGACTATAAACCGTAGTTACTTATTTAGTGATTTTGCGTTGTTGTTATGTATATTAATATGAAAAGTCACTTGAGAGAAAGGGACATACGACTCATCTCTTCTTTCTTGACAAATAGGAGAAGACATAAGACATAGTCACCATTTGATTTACTCTCGTTACTCCTTTATCGTTTACCCTGCCGAGACTACTAACAGTAACATCCACATGGCGTTATTGATGGTAGGTGACGGATCTTGACCCTGTAATTATAGTGTCAGGAGGTTATGTACCCTTGAGCTGCAGCAGATTCAGGTATATACGAAGCTGTAGTGTTGTAATAACCTGTGTGAGTGTATGGGAGGAAGTGTAAGTGTGTGTGTGTGTGTGTGTGTGTGTGTGTGTGTGTGTGTGTGTGTGTGTGTGTGTGTGTGGCAATATAATATATTTTGACAAACTTCAAATTCATTTCTGGTGTTTTATCCTGTTTTCATTACAGACTTGACTAGCTCCTACGTATACATCGGAGGGTCGGACAGTAAGAAAGAAGGTGACTGGCGCTGGCTGGACGGGACGCCTGTACGTATGGGCACTCCATTCTGGGGGGCTCAAGGCTCGAGTCCCCAAGAACCACAAGGGGGAACCTCACAAAACTGTAGTTCTCTTATCAATACTGATCACTTCTTTTTACATGACCTTGAATGCGACAGCCTCGTCGGTGTGATATGTGAACACTGAGATGAACTTTCTCCAAAACACAAAGATTTTAATATTTCACATTGTAATCGATTTTTTTTATTTATTTTTTTAACATGACCTACAAAATGTGTCCTAGATTTTAGTATTGGATCTATATATATATATATATATATATATATATATATATATATATATATATATATATATATATATATATATATATATATATATATATATATATATATATATATTTTAGTCCATATAACACGCGGACTTTGAACATAAATCAACGACCTCACCAGCAAGGAATTGAACCCTCGACCTACTGGGTGGGACTAGGGAACGCTTCATACCAGCTGGATTCGGTAAAATGCTACTGACACCACATACGAGGCACGGGCAGTTTCCCAATGAGGTTCACGGCGCCATCAGCTCGATGAACAGGCTTTGTGTGAAATATAACAGAGTCTAGAACTGCTTTTAGTGTCCTTGTGGCCTAGCCGGTAAGCGTTCCCTAGTCCCACCCAGTAGGTCGAGGGTTCGATTCCTTGCTGGTGAGGTCGTTGATTATATGTTCAAAGTCCGCGTGTTAAATGGACTAAAAATGAAGTATATATATATATATATATATATATATATATATATATATATATATATATATTCAATAACGGCACAAGGCTCCTTCACCTCGTCTAGGAACACTTACCTGATTCTCATGAACAGGTAGATGAAGACTGTTGGCCAACTCAACAGTAATATATTATAATAAATAAAAAAGTAAAATAGTTAATCTTTTAGTATCACTTCTAACAAATCTCAGGCCAGGTTATTATATTCGTAAGTTGATTCAGTCAAAATAAAAGTATTACAGAGTTTTAAATAAGAAGCAATTAAGGTTGAGTTAGACTAAAAAAAAAAGTCATAACTCTTATAAAGGTAATGAAAGTAAAGTGACATATCATTCCTGAGGGTTGGCGACCACGGCCCTCGACTCCTGCTGTCTCACCAAATATTGTATCACTCTGGCTACTCTAATGTAATCCCTGAGAACTATACTTTTGTCTGTAAACAATTTAGTTATTTAAAAATACTAAAACAGCAAGACAGTTTATACACGAAACTTTCTTTTGTTATATAATTAAGACAAATTTTATATAGTTCATTAATATAAGGACTGATGGTAGCAGATATTGGTGTAATCTAATTATCATATAAATAAGAAGGTAAGGTTTCTCTCCCTCTCACAGCGCCTGACGAAACAAATAAAAGTTCTCCCCAGTAAATCACATAAAACCAATTCTCTCATTATGTCGACTACATAGGCCGTTGACATTACTGTAGGGAGACACGAGACTAAAGCCAGGTCCTTTACAGTGTGTTTGGTGTATACCTTAACAAGAGCTGATGGCCGGCAGCACAAGTCACCCAGCGAAACATAAAACTCCTACAGGAAAACTTTAGCCAAGACACACAGAGGAAGACACAGGTAGGGCAGATCATTATATGTATCAGGTATATATAGAACCCCATGAGAGAGAGAGAGAGAGAGAGAGAGAGAGAGAGGGGGGGGGGTTCTACTGTGACCAATACAAGAAATACAACATAAAATGAGAAAGAACGTCCGTGTGTTTGTTTGACGAGAGGAAGTGAATGATCTGAGTACACCATCACAGGGCATCACTGAACATCTCTCTCACAACAACTTAATTCCTCTGATACTTCATGACAATTATAGACTAACAATACAAGATCGATGTATTTTTTTTTTGGTCCATTACATTTCGTTGTTTGTTTATGTAAGACAATAAATCAGAAAACTCTGGGTAATTTAGAAGTTTAATATTAAACTTTAATTTAGATCTAGTAACTGTGAACACTACTTCCCTAACCTGGATAAATGAACCTCCTAAATGAGCTGCTGTAGGGAGAGTGCAGTAGCGTCGCCCCAAGCCACAGTCAGGGAACAGTGTAGTACATTACAGTGAAACAGCCGTAGAACTCACTCACTCACTCACTCGCGTTGACGTTGTGTAGTTTTCCACATTACGTCAATATAATTATCACACACCTACAGAAAAAGTGGACAAGGACACACACACACACACACACACACACACACACACACACACATACATACATACATACACACACACACACACACACACACACACACACACACACACACACACACACACACACACACACACACACACACACACACACACACACACACACACACACACACACACACACACACACACACACACACACACACACACACACACACACACACACACACACACACACACACACACACACACTGGCAACAGAACGCTATGCCAAGGCGTGGTAACGTGAGCACATACTTCATATTGAGCGTAATATTGTTACCGCGTCGTCGTCCAGCAGATCAATGAAGATTTATATGACGTAATTACAATATATAAAGCCGTGGCCATCTGTCATTATTACATGTCAAAAGTATGAAAACGCGGACCACCTCTCACAGTGTACCGCCACCACCTAACACTTTGCTGCTGCTAATAATAATAATAATAATAATAATAATAATAATAATAATAATAATAATAATAATAATAATATCTGTAATAGTAATACTGATAATAATAATAATCTCAAATATCTTATAATACTGACCTTAAATAATAATATAAATAAAACTATCTAAAAGAACTCACTAATAAAAAACAACTAACTAATGATAAAAAAGAATTAAATCAATTTGAAGGAATTGAGGATGTCGTCTCCTGCGTAAATTACCTTACCTGTAAATACCTGTAATAACTGTTACATATAAACGAATAAAATACTAGGAACCAGGTATTGTAGACAGGTATTCTATTATTTTCATATAATTAAATAAATATCGACTGGTAAGGTGTACAGTACTATAGAGAAATTCAAAGATGAGATTAATGTGTCTTGTAGAAATCTTCTTTTACTTGCGTCTCTCTCCAAACTTAGCCTCTTTTAAGATAGGAACCCACCCATCCACTGTATACTCTTAACAACCCGGAACCACCACTGCTGATCAATACATGAATTATACCTGTGTGTGTGTCTAGGTGCTCTGTTATTAATCTCCTTATAACCGTTTTCATCGGCGGCCAAACATGATCAGGACACGTCGGGAGATTGATGGCGAGCTAGCAGGCAACCCACATGAAACACACACAGATACGCTCTCCCACACACACACACACACAGAGCGGCAAAGTGTGTGTGATGATTGTGATGTAAAGGTCCTGATACTTGCCTCAAGCTACGGGTTCGATCCCTGTACAGGTTGTGAAATTTTGAGAATGTTTCTTTATGCCATTTGCTTCTGTCTTCTCATTAGTAATTTGGAAATTGGATAAAATCTGGTGTTAGACTGTGTTCCGGTGTAATGGTTCGTCAGTGCAGTTGGGGATATGTCCGCTCTTCTTGGGTCATGCAGCTGTACCTCAGGGTGTGGGTGTTCTGTTGACGACAGTTGCTACACTTTAAATTTATGTCATAGGGCCGACCGACCAGCCCCAAGCTGGAGGGGCAACAATTATTGTGTTTGTGAGGGAGGTGGTGAGGGAGGAGGTGAGGGAGGTGGTGAGGGAGGAGGTGAGGGAGCAGGTGAGGGAGGTGGTGAGGGAGGTGGTGAGGGAGGAGGTGAGGGAGGTGGTGAGGGAGGTGGTGTAACATATATTTCTTCTTATGCTTTTATATGATGATATATAAATATATATATATATAAATACACGGCAGGAGGGAAGATATAACAATGAAGAACACCAAATACAACACAGGTGATCAGTAATAAGGAAGAGATAACATAACAGGTGAGATAAGGTTGTCGAGGCAGGTGGTCGGGGTGTGTCTCTGGGACCATTACCTGTCCTGTGCGGGAGTTATTAATGGAAACAACTTCACGCTCCGCCCCAGCAGGTAGGTCACGGCCCACCAAATATTGACTCACACACAAACACAAACACTCCCTAGCTGCTCTGTGTGAGTCCACTTGTGTGCAGTACCTCTTGATATATATACCAGCACCAGCGTATGGATAAACAGCAACATATATATTCGGTAAAATTTCAACAATATATTTTATCATCAGAACTAAGCATGAAATAAAGTGCAATGACATGATTAAAAACTTAATGACAAAAATTAATTACAACATTGCTAACACTCAAAACTAAAACACAGAGCAAACCGTCAAGCCTCAGAACCTTAGACCAAAGAGTTGTGTGTCCAGGACTGGCTGCGTGGGGAGCGACTCTGCTGTGACCCTCGTCATATCAACGGGACAAGTGGTGGGGATGGTGAAATATGCCTTATTTATAGGATGATCAGAGAACATTTTACAAAAGTGGTTTAAATATATTGGTTGAATTTCTGATAAACTGCAATCCTCAGTTATTTATTTATTCACGAGTATTCGCTGTAATGTGATGTACTGTATGTTGGTCAGACTTACTCCAAGGATTAAATACGACTAAAAAAACACTGAAAAATTCCCTGTTTATCTCACGTTATTAAAGACCTTTAAGATAATTGTTGCTAACTGTTAACAAACGGCAAAATATACTGTGTTAAGATTATTTAATGTTTACTTATCATTTAATCTAAGGACCGTACATGTAAATTGTGTAAATGTACTATGTACCGTACATGTACACTCTTGTTGTACATTACTCTCTGGAACACAGTATGAAGTATTGTGACAACACTCAGAGCATGATGGTGTGTTGCTCTCCTTACCAGATACTTATGTTAGAGATACGAGTAATTTAGTGGGTTTCCTCAAGATGTTTCGTTTCTGCATCTGCCTTCCACGTGTATACCACTCCAGTTACGATTGCATAAATGAAAGAGTTCTCTCATCCATATCGAATCCCATGAATCATCCATGCTCCGAGACCCTCTAACTAAAGGAGAATACTTATTGCTGTCTGTAAGGATAAGGCTTTGATTAAAATTGACACGTCCAAAGAATAGATGAGACATATCACAATCTCTGATTATTTCACTCAACCCTTGTGCCACATGTTGGTTCTCTCCCGTAAATACATAATACTTGGGAAACGTCCTGTTTACTCCTCAAAAAATACTTTCCTACTGTATGTCATAGACCTTGGGGCAGTGTACAACAAACTGTTTACTACGTTTTCGGTATATACTAGGAGAGTTGGGGCAAAGGTGCTGTAATCAGTTTGTGAATGTGTCAATTTATCCGTCAGAGTGCGGCAGGGCAGGCCAAGGTCACAGACAGCTCTGACAGGCGGATGTAACTCAATAAATCTTGACTGGAGAGTTAAGAGTTGAGGGGAAGAAATGAACCAAGACACAAGATAAATGATCAAGATACTTGTTCATACTTCTCATCAGTCATAAGACACTGAGTCATAAGACACTGAGGGTCTTTTTTTTTCTCCTAAGGACTTGTCGCCGTGATGACTCAATCCCGCCGAAGGTAAAGGTGCATCTCGCGTGACCAGACATACTACCACCTGGAGACGCCCGGGATGAAACAATGTGTCATGAATGAAAGGTGAGTATTACCCGTTACCTGTTACCCTGCGCCAACACCAATCACCGCTCACCTACACACACCTGATAGATAGAACAACGTGATAAGACCTCCTCACAACGCTGTAATTATATAGAGTGAAAAATGATGTCAATTGTCGGCTGGTAAACCCTCACCCCATCGCTGTATATGAAGGATGGAAGAAATTCAGTCAGCGTGTGTTTATGATTTTGTCTGGCTAGAGAGGTGTGTCTGTGTCTGTCTTCCTGTGATTGAAAGATAAGGTGTTTCACTCTTGAGTTTAGGCAAGACATAGAACATGATCAAGAGAGAGAGAGAGACCACATTCGAATGACAGCCACAGGGAACATCAGGTAAAGCCACACTACACGACACACCTGCTGACAACCAACTACCTCTCTAGCCACACCATTGTTCCAGCCACAAACGACTACTTCACCTCACAAATGGACTTCCTCTTCTGATTGAATTACCAGCAAAAATTCTCACTTTACACCCCAGACAGAATGTTTATAAAGGATCGTGGTCAAGATTTCTTCTAAACGTGGGAATTATAACACAGATATATATAGTTTACGTGAGATTAGACGTGTTAATTGAAAACCTCCCCCCCCCCCACTGTTTTTGCTGGACCGGGAGTAACGAGTTTTAGAGAACTGTGCAGGAGTGTTGTGTTAGGCAGGGGATGTGTAGGAGTGTGTGAGACAAGGGGAGTGTGTAGGAGTGTGTTAAGATGGGAGACAGTGTGTAGGAGTGTGTGAGACAAGGGGAGTGTGTAGGAGTGTGTTAAGATGGGAGACAGTGTGTAGGAGTGTGTTAAGCAAGGGGAGTGTGTTAAGATGGGAGACAGTGTGTAGGAGTGTGTTAAGCAAGGGGAGTGTGTAGGAGTGTGTTAAGGTGGGAGACAGTGTGTAGGAGTGTGTTAAGATGGGAGACAGTGTATAGAAGTGTGTTAAGGTGCGGGAGAGCTTCAGGTGATGGGTTTAGGTTTTATATACACACAGTTCATATAATATAAAATAAGTGAGATACGATCGCACTATAATGAGGTGACACGGAGTGGTGGTTAATAACTTTTACCTGGTAGAAACGAGATTGGTAATGAAAAGAAGATTCAGGGAGAAAAGACGTCAAACAAAGGAAGAAAAGGTTAAAACAATTGATAATATAAGAGAAGAAGAGATGGAGGAATGTAAGAAGAAAGTAAAAGATAAGTGTTTACAAGAGAGGATAGGAGAGAGAGAGAGAGTAATGAAAATGGTGAAAAAAATATAGAATTGAACGACAGCAGGAAAATATTATCATAGAGAGAAGAAATATTTATTTTTAGAGATAATGAAAAAGAATAAGAAAACCAACAGAAATACTAACGACAGCTAAGAATAAAATAGAGAATATATATAATCAAAGAAGGAAGTAAAAGAGAGATAGGAACAATATCTAAACAACAACAAAACGAAATAGATGAAAGATATTATATATATTGTACAGGTATTAGTGGATGGAATAATGTCAAAGCAACAGATGAGAAAAAAAGTAATAAGAGGTTCTGTCTGTGTCTGTCTGTCTGTCTGTCTGTGTCTGTCTGTATCTATCTGTCT
This sequence comes from Homarus americanus, assembly GCF_018991925.1. Classification (NCBI taxonomy): domain Eukaryota; kingdom Metazoa; phylum Arthropoda; class Malacostraca; order Decapoda; family Nephropidae; genus Homarus; species Homarus americanus. The sequence continues at coordinate 738 of NW_024711773.1, read as the reverse complement.
GTCTGTCTTAACTCTTGTCACTCTTCACATAACAACCTCACCAGATTCTCCCTCAAGGTTAGTTACAATGTAGATAATTATTCTATGATAATACTCGTAGGTAAACAAGGAGAGGAGAGCCAATATAGTGCCCGGTAATACCTGCTCGTTAGACCCATTGAGATAGTACACACATTTTTACTCTTCCTTAACCCTTTGAGTACGATTATTTAACTCTTTAAGGACTGTGGTTTAACCTTACGGACGGTGGTTTAACCTTAAGGACGGTGGTTTAACCTTTTTGAAGATAATAGTTTAACCCTTTGGAAACAATGATTAAACCCTTTGAGGACTATGATTTAACCCTTTGAAAACTATAAATTAGCCCTTTGAGGACTATGATATAACCCTTTGAGGACTATGATTTAACCCTTTGAGGACTATGATTTAACCCTTTGAGGACTATGATTTAACCCTTTGAGGACTATGATTTAACCCTTTGAGGACTATGATTTAACCCTTTGAGGACTATGATTTAACCCTTTGAGGACTATGATTTAACCCTTTGAGGACTATGATTTAACCCTCCAGGACTCAAAGGATTAAAAAGAAAGAAACAACAACAAAAAAAACCTCCTGAGTGACAACACCAACGACGTGGAGCAAGAAAGTAGTCATCATGTGTCGGGTCAGCGAGTGAGGACCACCCAGAGACTACTTCCCGAGGCACCGACACCAGGTTACCGAGAAGAGACACAC
>NW_024711772.1:0-8931 GCF_018991925.1 Homarus americanus | reverse complement strand
AAGTCCCTTATCTAGCATAACAAAAGCCCCTGGTCGAGCATAACAAAGCCCCCGTGATCGAATAATACAAAGTCCCCTGATCAAGTATAACAAAGTCCCCTGATCGAGTAAAACAAAGTCCCCTGTTTGAGTATAACAAAGGCCCCTAATGGAGTATAACAAAGACCCTGATGGAGTATAACAAAGTCCCCTGATCGAGGAAAACAAAGCCCCCTAATCGAGTATAACAAAGTCCCCTGATCGAGTATAACAAAGACCCCTCATCGAGTATAACACATCCCCTGATCGAGTATAACATATCCCCTGATCGTGTATAACAAAGTTCCCTGGTCAAGTATAGTAATGTCCCCTGATCGAGTATAACAAAGACCCCTCATCGAGTATAATAAAGTCCCCTGATCAAGTATAACAAAGTCCACTGATCGAGTATAACAAAGTCCCCTGATCGATTATAACAAAGGCCCTTGATCGAGTATAATAAAGTCCCCTGATCGAATATAAAAAAGTCACCTGATCGAGTAAAACAAAGTCCTCTCATCAAGTATAACAAAGTCACCTTATCGAGTATAACAAAGTTCCCTGATCTAGTATAACAAAACCCCTGATCGAGTATAGCAAAGGCCCTTGATCGAGTATAACAAATGCCCCTCTTCGAGTGTAACAAAGTCCCCTAATCGAATATAACAAAGCCACCTGATCGGGTATATCAAAGCCCCCTCATCGAGTATAACAAAATCCCCTAATCGAGTATAACAAAGTACCCTGGTCGAATATAATAAAGGCCCCTGATCGAGTATAACAAAGTCCCAAGATCTAGTATAACAAAGTCCTTTGATCGAGCATAACAAAGGACCCTGGTCGAGTATAACTAAGCCTCCTGATTGAGAATAACAAAGTCCCCTCATCTAGTATAACAAAATCCCCTGATCGAGTATAGCAAAGGCCCTTGATCGAGAATAACAAATGCCCCTCATCGAGTATAACAAAGTCCCCTAATCGAATATAACAAAGCCCCGTCATCCATTATAACAAAGGCCACTGGTCGAGCATAACAAAGGACCCTGGTCGAGTATAACAAAGTCCCTGATCGAGTATAACAAAACCCTCTCATCGAGTATAACAAAGTCCCCAAATCGAGTATAACAAAATCCCCTGGTCAAATATAATAAAGGCCCCTGATCGAGTATAACAAAGTTCCCTGGTCTAGTATAGTAATGTCCCCTGATCGAGTATAACAAAGCCCCCTGATCGAGTATAACAAAGTCCTCTGATCGAGTATAACAAAGTCCCCTGATCGTGTATAACAAAGGTCCCTGATCGAGTATAATAAAGGCACCTGATCGAGTATAACAAAACCTCCTCATCGACTATAACAACGTCCCCTGATCGAGTATAACACATCCCCTGAGTGAGTATAACATATCCCCTGATCGTGTAAAACAATGTCCTCTAATCGAGTATAACAAAGGTCCCTGATCGAATATAAGAAAGCCCCCGGATCGAATATAACAAAGTCCCTGATCGAGTATAACAAAGGCCCTTGATCGAGTATAAGAAAGTCCCCTAATCGAGTATAACAAAGTCCCCTGATCGAGTATAACAAAGTCCCCTTTTCGAGTATAACTAAGTCCCCTGATCGAGTATAACAAAGTTCCCTGGTCGAGTATAACAAAATCCCCTAATCGAATATAACAAAGCCCCTGATCTAGTACAAGAAAGGCCACTGGTCGAGCATAACAAAGGACCCTGATCGAGTATAACACACCCCCTCCTCGAGTATAACATATCCCCTGATCGTGTATAACAACGTTCCCTGGTCGAGTATAGTAATGTCCCTTAATCGAGTAAGCCAATGCCTCCTGATCGAGTATAACAAAGTCCCCTGGTCGAGTATAACAAAGTCGCCTGATCGAGAATAACAAAGTCTTCTGATCGAGGATTACAAAGTCCCCTGATCGAGTATAACAAAGGTCCTTGATCGAGTATAATAAAGGCCCCTGATCGAGTATAACAAAGTCATTTGATCGAATATAAAAAAGTCCCCTGATCGAGTATAACAAAGTCCCCTGGTCGAGTATAACAAAGTCCCCTGATCGAGTATAACAAAGCCCCCTGATCAAATATAAAAAAGTCCCCTTATCTAGTATAACAAAATCCCGTGATCGAGTATAGCAAAGGTCCTTGATCGAGTATAACAACGGCCCCCGGTTGAGTATAACAAAGCCTCCTCATCGACTATAACAACGTCCCCTGATCGAGTATAACACATCCCCTGATTGAGTATAACATATCCCCTGATCGTGTAAAACAAAGTCCTCTAATCGAGTATAACAAAGGTCCCTGATCGAATATAAGAAAGCCCCCGGATCGAATATAACAAAGTCCCTGATCGAGTATAACAAAGGCCCTTGATCGAGTATATAAAGGCCTCTAATCAAGTATAAGAAAGTCCCCTTATCGAGAATAACAAAGTCCCCTTTTCGAATATAACAAAGACCCCTGATCGAGTTTAACAAAGTTCCCTGGTTGAGTATAACAAAATCCCCTAATCGAATATAACAAAGCCCCCTGATCGAATACAACAAAGGCCACTGGTCGAGCATAACAAAGGCCCATCGTCGAGTATAACAAAGCCCTCTCATCGCGTATAACAAAGTCCCCTGATCTAGCATAACAAAATCCCGTGATCGAGTATAGCAAAGGCCCTTGATTGAGTATAACAAATGCCCCTCATCGAGTATAACAAAGTCCACTAATCGAATATAACAAAGCCCCCTGATCGAGTATAACAAAGGCCACTGGTAGAGCATAAGAAAGGACCCTGGTCGAGTATAACAAAGTCCCCTGGTCGAGTATATCCAAGGCCCCTGATCGAGAATAAGAGAGTCCTCTGATGGAATATAACAAAGTCCCCTTATAGAGAATAACAAAGGCCCCTGGCCGAGCATAACAAAGACCCCCTGATCGAATAATACAAAGTCCCCTGATCAAGTATAACAAAGCCCCCTGATCGAGTATAACAAAGTCTCCTGATCAAGTAAAACAAAGCCCCCTGATCGAGTATAACAAAGTCCCCTGATCGAGTATAACAAAGGCCTCTGATCGAGTATAACAAAGGCCCTTGATCGAGTATAACAAAGTCCCCTGGTCGAGCATAGCAAAGACCCCTGGTCGAGTATAACAAAACCACCTGATCGAGTATAACAAAGTCCCCTGGTTGAGTAAAACAAAGCCCCCTGATCGAGTATAACAAAGTCCCCTGATCGAGTTTAACAAATTCTCCTGATCGAGTATAACAAAGGCCCCCGGTTGAGTATAACAAAGCCTCCTTGCTGAGTATAACAGTCCCCTGATTGAGTATAACACATCCCCTGATCGAGTATAACATATCGTGTATAACAAAGTTCCCTGGTCGAGTATAGTAATGTCCCCTGATCGAGAATAACAAAGGCCCCTCATCGAGTATAACAATGTCCCCTTATCGAGCATAACAAAGGCCCTGGTTGAGTATAACAAAGCCACCCTCATCGAATATTACAAAGTCCCGTGATCATGTATAACAAAGTCCCCTGATCGAGTATAACAAAGTCCCCTGGTCGAGGAAAACAAATCCCCTTTGTTATGGTCGACCAGTGGCCTTTGTTATACTCGATCAGGGGGCTTTGTTATATTCGATTAGGTGACTTTGTTATACTCGATGAGGGGCATTTGTTATACTTGATTAGTGGGATTTGTTATACTAAATCAGGGGCTTTTTTATACTCGAACCAGGGGAATTAGGTATACTCGATCATGAGAATTTGATATACTCGATCAGGGCCTTTAATATACTCGACCAGGGGGGTTTGATATACTCGATCAGGGGACTTTGTTACACTCAGTCAGGGAGCTTTATTATACTCGATCAAAATCAAGGACGTCGAAGTCTTTAGTATACTCCATTAGAGACGCTGTAATGCTCGAATAGGGGTCTTTGTAAAACTCGATCCGGGGACTCGACCAGAAAGGACATTTCGATCGATCGAAGATTTTGTTTACTCGATGAAACTTTGTTGAGGGTCGCTGTTATGGTCGACCAGTGCTGTTACTCGATCAGGGGCTTTTATTATATCGACAGTATTTGTATATACTCGATGAGGGCATTGTTGTTACTTGATTAAGAGGATTTCGATATACTAAATCAGAACTTTTGCTCTCGAACCAGGGAATTAGGTATACTCGATCATGAGAATTTGTTATACTCGATCAGGGCCTTTAATATACTCGACGAGGGGGGTTTGATATACTCGATCAGGGGACTTTGTTACACTCAGTCAGGGAGCTTTATTATACTCGATCAGGGGACTTTGTTATACTCGATAAGGGGACTTTGTTATACTCGATCAGGGGGCTTTGTTTTCCTCGATCAAGGGACTTTGTTATACTCCATGAGGGTCTTTGGTATACTCCATTAGGGGCCTTTGTAATACTCGAAAAGGGGTCTTTGTTAAACTCGATCAGGGGACTTTGTTATTCTTGATCAGGGGACTTTGTATTATTCGACCAGGGGACTTTGTTTTATTCTACCAGGGGAGTTTGGTATACTCGATCAGGGGCCTTTGTTATACTCGATCAGGGGACATTAGTATACTCGACCAGGGAACTTTGTTATACACGATCAGGGGATATGTTATACTCGATCAGGGGATGTGATATACTCGATCACGTGACTTTGTTTTACTCGATTAGGAGGCTTTGTTGTACTCAACCGGGGGCTTTGTTATACACGACCAGGGAACTTTGTTATGCTCGACCAGGGGACTTTATTATACGCGACCAGGGGACTTTGTTATACTCGACCAGGGGACATTGTTATACGGGACCAGGGGATTTTGTTATACTCGATAACAGGACTTTGTTATACTCGATCAGGTGACTTTGTTATACTCGATCATGGGCCTTTGTTATACTCGATCATGGGCCTTTGTTCTACTCAACCAGGGGACTTTGTTATACTCGATCAGGGGAATTTGTTATACTCGATCAAGGGACTTTGTTATACTCCATCAGGGTCTTTGGTATACTCCATTAGGGGCCTTTGTGATACTCGAATAGGGGTCTTTGTTATACTCGATCAGGGGAATTTGTTATACTCGATCAAGGGACTTTGTTATACTCCATCAGGGTGTTTGGTATACTCGATTTGGGGCCTTTGTTATACTCGAATAGGGGTCTTTGTTATACTCGATCAGGGGACTTTGTTATACTTGATCAGGGGACTTTGTAATATTTCATCAGGGGGGCTTTGTTATACTCGATCAAGGGACTTTGTTTTACTCGATCTGGGGGCTTTGTTTTCCTCGATCAGGGGACTTTGTTATACTCCATCAGGGTCTTTGTTATACTCCTTTAGGGGCCTTTGTTATACTTGACCAGGGGACTTTGTTGTGCTTGATCAGGGGACTTTGTAATATTCGATCAGGAGGGCTTTCTTATACTCGACCAGGGGCCTTTGTTATGCTCGATAAGGGGACTTTGTTATACTCGATCAGGGGCCTTTGTTATACTCGATCAGGGGACTTATACTCGACCAGGGGACCTTGTTATACTCGATCAGGGGACTTTGTTATACTCGATGAGGGGCCTTTGTTACACTCGACCAGGGGACTTTGTTATACTCGATCAGGACACTTTGTTATACTCGATCAGGGGGCTTTGATATACTCGATGAGGGGACTTTGTTATACTAGATCAGGGTATTTGTTATACTCGATGATTGGACTTTGTTATACTCGATCAGGGGACTTTGTTATACTCGACCAGGGTCCTTTGTTATGCTCGACCAGTGGCCTTTGTTATACTCGATCAAAGGGCTTTGTTATATTCGATTAGGGGACTTTGTTATACTCAATGAGGGGCATTTGTTATACTCGATCAAGGGCCTTTGCTATACTCGATCAGGAGACTTTGTTAGACTCGATTAGGGGCCTTTGTTATACTCGATCACGGGACTTTGATGTACTCGATGATTGGACTTTGTTATACTCGATCAGGGGACTTTGTTATACTCGACCAGGGTCCTTTGTTATGCTCGACCAGTGGCCTTTGTTAAACTCGATCAAAGGGCTTTGTTATATTCGATTAGGGGACTTTGTTATACTCGATGAGGGGCATTTGTTATACTCGATCAAGGGGATTTGCTATACTCGATCAGGGGACTTTGTTAGACTCGATTAGGGGCCTTTGTTATACTCGATCAGGGGACTTTGATGTACTCGATCATTGGGCTTTGTTATACTCGATCAGGGGCCTTTGTTATGCTCGATCAGGGGACTTATTTATACTCGATCAGGAGCCTTTGTTATACTCTATCAGGGGCTTTTGTTATACTCGAACCAGGGGAATTTGTTATACTCGATCATGAGACCTTGTTATACTCGATCAGGGCCTTTATTATGCTCGACCAGGAGGTTGTGATATACTCGATGAGGGGACTTTGTTATACTCGATAAGGGGGCTTTGTTATACTCGACCAGGGTGCTTTGTTGTGCTCGACCAGGGGACTTTGTTATACTCGATAAGGGGAATTTGTTATACTCGATCAGGGGATTTTGTTATACTCGATCAGGGGCCTTTGTTATACTCGATCATGGGCCTTTTTTATACTCAACCAGGGGACTTTGTTATAATCGATCAGGGGAATTTGTTATACTCGACCAGGGGAGTTTGTTATACACGACCACGGAACTTTGTTATACTCAATCAGAGGACTTTGCTTTACTCGATCGGGGAACATTGTTTTACTCGATCAGGGGGCCTTGTTACTCGATCAAGTGACTTTGTTACACTCAACCAGGAGACTTTGTTTTACTCGATCTGGGGGCTGTTTTATATTCGATCAGGGGACTTTATTATTCTCGATCGGGGAACATTGTTTTACTCGATTAGGGGCCTTTATTATACTCGATCAAGAGCGTTTGTTATACTCGATCAGAGGACTTTGTTAACACTCGATCAGGGGACTCTATTATACTTGAGCAGGGGGCTTTGTTTATATCGACCAGGGGACGTTGTTATACTCCATCAGGGAACTTTGTTATACAGGAATCAGGGGATGTGTTACACTCGATCAGGGGACTTTGGTATACTCGATCAGGATGCTTTGTTATACTCAAGCGGGGGCCTTTGTTATACTGGATTAGGGGCTTTTGTTATACTCGTTCAAGGGACTTTGTTATTCTCGATCAGGGGGTCTTTGTTATACTCGATCAGGGGACTTTGTTTATATCGACCAGGGGACTTTGTTATACTCCATCAGGGTCATTGTTATACTCCATCAGGGGCCTTTGTTATACTCGACCAGGGGACTTTGTTATACTCGATCAGGGAACTTTGTTATACTTGATCAGGGGAGTTTGTAATATTCGATCAGGGGGGCTTTGTTATACTCGACCAGGGGCCTTAGTTATGCTCGATAAGGGGACTTTGTTATACTCGATCAGGGGCCTTTGTTATACTAGATCAGGGGACTTTGTTATACTCGACCAGGGGACTTTGTTATACTCGATCAGGGGACTTTGTTATACTCGATCAGGGGCCTTTGTTATACTTCTGACCAGGACTTTGGTTATACTCGGGATTAGGGACTTTTCTTATACCTCGATGAGGGGCTTTGATATACTGACCAGGGACTTTGTTTTACCTGATCAGCTTTGATATACTGATCAGGGGACTTGTTTTACCTGATGGGGGGACTTTGTTATACTCGATGATTGGGCTTTGTTATACTCGATCAGGGGACTTTGTTATACTCGATCAGGGTCCTTTGTCATGGTCGACCAGTGGCCTTTGTTATACTCGATCAGGGGGCTGTGTTATATTCGATTAGGTGACTTTGTTATACTCGATGAGGGGCATATGTTATACTCGATCAAGGGCCTTTGCTATACTCGATCAGAGGACTTTGTTAGACTCGATTAGGGGCCTTTGTTATAATCGATCAGGAGACTTTGTTATACTTGATTATGGGGATTTGTTACACTAAATATGGGGCTTTTGTTATACTTGAACCAGGGGAATTTGGTATACTCGATCATGAAAATTTGTTATACTCGATCAGGGCCTTTATTATACTCGACCAGGGGGGTTTGATATACTCGATCAGGGGACTTTGTTATACTCAGTCAGGGAGCTTTATTATACTCGATCAGGGGACTTTGTTATCCTCGATAAGGGGACTTTGTTATACTCGATCAGGAGGCTTTGTTTTCCTCGATTAGGGGACTTTGTTATACTCCATCAGGGTCTTTGGTATACTCCATTAGTGGCCTTTGTAATACTCGAATAAGGGTCTTTGTTATACTCGATCAGGGGACTTTGTTATACTTGATCAGGGGACTTTGTAATATTCGATCAAGGGGGCTTTGTTATACTCGATCAAGGGACTTTGTTATACTCGATCAGGGGCCTTTGTTATACTCGATCAGGGGACATTACTATACTCGACCAGGAAACTTTGTTATACACGATCAAGGGATATGTTATACTCGATCAGGGGATGTGTTATACTCGATCAGGGGACTTTGTTATACTCGATTAGGAGGCTTTCTTATACTCAACTAGGGGCCTGTTTTATACTCGATTAGGGTAATTTGTTATACACGATCAGGGGACTTTGTTATACTCGATTAGGGGGCTTTGTAATACTCAACCAGGGGAATTTTGTTATACTCGATCAGGTGGCTTTGTTATACTCGACCTGGGGGTCTTTGATATGCTCGACCAGGGGCCTTTGTTATGCCCGATAAGGGGACTTTGTTATTCTCGATCAGGGGACTTGGTTTCACTCGACCAGGGGACTTTGTTATACTCGACCAGGGGACTTTGTTATACACGATCAGGGGATATGATTTACTCGATCAGGGGATGTGTTATACTCGATCAGGGGACTTT
>NW_024711771.1:0-9320 GCF_018991925.1 Homarus americanus | reverse complement strand
AGTGCACCTCTCGACACTCCCAGGCACACCTCTGACACTCCCAGGTACACCTCAGGACACTCCCAGGTACACCCTGACACTCCCAGGTACACCTCTGACACTCCTAGGTACACCTCTGACACTTCCAGGTACACCTCTGACTTTCTGTACACCTCTGACACTCCCAGGTACACGTCCGACACTCCCAGACACACCTCTGACACCCCAGGTACATCTCTGACACTCCCAGGTACACCTCTGACACTCCCAGGTACACCTCTGACACTCCCAGGTACACCTCTGACACTCTGAGGTACACCTCTGACTCTCCCAGGTACACCTCCGACACTCCCAGGAACACTTCTCACACTCCCAGGTACACCACCGACACTCCCAGGTACACCTCTGACACTCCCAGTTACACTTCTCACACTCCTAGTTACACCTCCGACACTCCCAGGTACAACTCGACATTCCCAGGTAAACCTCCGATACTCCTAGGTACACCTCTCACACTCCCAAGTACACCTCTGACACCCCAGGTACTCCACTGACACTCCCAGGTACTCCTGTGACACTCTGGTACATCTCTGACACCAGGTACACCTCTCCAAATTCCGGTACACCTCTGACACTCCCAGGTACACCTCTGACACTCCCAGGTACACCTTGACACTCCCAGGTACACCTCTGACACTCCTAGGTACTCCTCTGTCACCCCTGATACACCTCTAACACTCCCAGGTGCACCGCTGACACTCCCAGGTACACCGCTGACACTGTCAGTTACACCCAAGACAATGCCAGGTACGCCCACACACAGCCAGGTACACCTGAGACACTCCCAGGTACACTCAGACACTCCAAGGTGCACCTCTGACACTCCCAGGTACACCTCTGACACTCCCAGGTACACCTCTGACACTCCCAGGTACACCTCTGACACTCCCAGGTACACCTCTGACATTCCCAGGTACACCTCCGACACTCCCAGGTACACCTCCGACACTCCCAGGTACACTCTCACACCCCAGGTACACATCCGACACTCCCAGGTACACCGCTGACACTCCCAGGTGCACCCTCTGACACTCCCAGGTACACCTCTGACACTCCCTCAGGTACACCTCTGACACTCCCAGGTACATCTGTGACACCCCAGGTACACCTCTCACACTCCCGGCAACCTCTGACACTCCCAGGTACACCTCCGACACTCCCAGGTGCACCTCCGACACTCCCAGGTACACTTCTTACACCCCCAAGTACTCTGAGACTCCAAGGCACACCTCTGACACCCCAGGCACCCCCACACCCCAGGTACACCTCCCACACCCAGGCACACCTCTGACACCCCAAGCACACTTCTGACACCCCAGGCACCACTGACATTCCTTGGTACACCTCTGACACTTATGGTACATGTCCGACACTCCCAGATACACCTCTGACACTTCTAGGTACACCTCTGACACCCCTGGTGGCACACCTCTGACACCCCAGGTACCCACTGACACTCCCTGGTACACCCCTGACACTCCCCAGGTACACCCCTGACACTCCCAGGTACACCCCAGACACCCCAGGCATGCACCCCCTCATACCCCAGGCACACCTCTGACACTCCCAGGCACCCCTCTGTCACCCCTGATACACCCCAACACCCCAGGCACACTGCTGACACCCCAGGGCACACCGCCGACACCGCCAGGCACACCCCAGACACCTGCCAGGCACACCCCAGACACCGCCAGGCACACCCCAGACACCCCAGGCACACCCCCAGACACCCACAAGCACCTCTGACACTTCCAAGGCAACCTCTGACACCCCAGCCACACCCTCCACACCCCAGGTACACCCCTGACACCCCAAGCACACCTGACACCCCAGCACAATCTCAGACACCCAGTACACTCTCACACCCTTGCAGTACAACCTCTGATAATTCCCCAGCACTCCTCTGTCACCCCTGATACACCCCACACTCCCCAGGTACACTGCTGACACCCCAGGTACACCTTCTGATACTCCAGGCACACCTCGACACCCCAGGCACACCCCAGATACCCCAGGCACACCCCAGACACCCCAGCACACCTCCGACACCCCAGGCACACCTCTGACACCTTGCACACCTCTGACACCCCAGGCAGTACACCCTGACACCCCAGCAGGCACACCACCCCTGACACCCCAGGCACGCCACCACATCTCTGGTACACCCTCTGACACTCCCAGGTAAACGTCCGACACTCCCAGATAATTCTCTGACACTCCCAGGTACACCTCTGGGAGGCCCAGGCACACCTCTGACCCCAGGCACTCCATTGACCCCCTGGTGCTCCACTGCCATCCCTGGCACACCTGACACTTGCAGGCACCTCCTGGTATCCCCAGGGCACACCTCCTGACACTCCCAAGCACACCTTCAGACCCCTAGGTACCCCAGACAGTCCCAGGCACATCTCTGACACTACCAGGCACACCTCTAAACCCAGGCACACCCCAGACACTCCCAGGCACACCCCAGACACCCCAGGCAACCCAGACACCCCAGGCACACCTGACACTCCCAGTACACCTCTGACACTCCCCAGGCACATCTCTGACACTCCCAGGTACATCTCTGACACTCCCCAGGCACACCACACTGCCAGGCACACCTCTGACAATCCCAGCTACTCTGTGACACTTCCCTTGGTGGGTACATCTCTGACACCCCAGGTACAATTCTGAAATTCTATAGGCACCTCTGACACCCCAGGTACACCTCTGACACTCCCAGGCACATCTCTAACACCCCTGCACACCCTGACACTCCTAGGTACCCTCTGTCACCCCTGATACACCTCTAACACCCCAGGTGCACCGCTGACACACCAGGCACAACGCTGACACTGCCAGTTTACACTCAGACACTGCCAGGCACCCTCAGACACCCCAGGCACACCAGACACCGCAAGGCACCTCTGACACCCCAAGTGCACCTCTGACACCCTAGGCACACGCCCTCCGACACCCCAGGCACACCCCCTGACACCCAGGCACACCCCCTGACATTCCAAGTGTGACACCCTCCTGACACCCCAGGCACGTCCGACACTCCCCAGATACACCTCTGACACCCCAGGCACATCTCACACTCCCAGGTGACACCTCTGACACCCCAGGCACACCTCTGACACTCTGAGGAACACCTCTGACTCTCCCAGTACACCTCCACACTCCCAGGAACACTCTAACACCCCAGGCACACCACCGACACTCCCAGCACACCTCTGACACTCCCAGTTACACCCCCTCACACTCCTAGTTACACCTCCGACACCCAGGTCTGAGCCACCTGACACCCCAGGTAAACTGATACCCTAGTACACCCCACCTCTACACACTTGATAATTCCAGGCACTCCTGTGACACTCCTGGCACATCCTGACACACCCCAGGCACACCCTCTGAAATTCCCCAGCAGGCACACCCCTGACACCCCAGGCACACCCTGACACCCCAGGCACACCCCTGACACCCCAGGCACACCTCTGACACCTGTGCACCTCTGTCACTCCCTGACACCCCACACCCCAGGTGCACCAGCTGACACTCCCAGGCACACCGCCGACACTGCCAGTTACACTCAGACAATGCCAGGCACACTCAGACACAGCCAGGTACACCCCAGACACCCCTGTGTACACCAGACACCCACAAGTAACTCTGACACCCCAAGTGCACCTTTGGAGCACCCTGTAGGGCCATGCCCTGACACTCCAGGTGCCACCCTGGACACCCCAGGCACACCCCCTGACACCCCCAGGTACACCCTAGAGCACCCCAGGTACACTTTTCACACCCCCAGGCACACCTCTGATTCCAGTACCCCACAGCCCTGACACACCCCAACACTCCCCAGGCACACCGCTGACACTCCCAGGTACACCAATCACCCCGCTGACACTGCCACAGGCACACCCAGACACTGCCAGGCACACCCCTGCAGACACCACAGGCAACCCCAGACACCCCAGGTGCACCTCAGACACCCAAGGCACCTCTGATACTCCAAGTGCACCTCTGACACCTAGCACACCTCTGACACCCCAGGCACACCCCAGACACCCCAGGCACACCGCTGACACTCCCCAGGCACACCCCTGACACCCCAGGGTACACCTCTGACACCCCAGGTACACCCCATCTCTCTGCAAGGTGGGTACACCCCCTGACACCCCAGGCACACGTCCACAACTCCCAGACACACCCCTGACACTCCCCAGGTACATCTCTGACACCCCCAGGTACACCTCTGGACATCTCTAGTACACCTCTGACACTCCCAGGTATTACAATTCTCTGACACCTGAGGTACACACTGCTGACTTCTCCCAGGCACACCTCCTGACACTCCCCAGGAACACTTCACACCCCAGGTACACCACTGACACTCCCAGGCACACCCTGACACCCCAGCCACACACCTCCTCACACTCCCAGTTCACATGATACCCCAGGCACACCTCACACCCCCACACCCCTGACACCCCAAGCACGCCACTGACACCCCAGGCACCTGTGACACTTGGCACATCTCTGACACCCCAGGCACACCCCTCAAATCTTGCACACCTCTGACACTCCAGGCACATCCCTGACACCCCAGGCACACCTTGGACACCCAGTACACCTCCTCTGACACTCCTAGGCACTCCTCTGTCACTCCCTGATACACCTCTAACACCCCAGGTGCACTGCTGACACCCAGTACACCGCTGACACTGTCAGTTACACCCAAGACAATGCCAGGCATGCCCCACACACAGCCAGGCACACCTGAGACACTCCCCAGGCACACCCCAGACACCCAAGGAGACCTCTGACACTCCCAAGTGCACCTTGACACTCCTAGGCACACGTCTGACACCCCAGGTACACCTCAGACACCCCAGGTCCACCGCTGACACCCCAGATACACCTCTGACACCCAAGCACACCTCTGACATTCCCAGGCACACCTCCGACACCCCAGGCACGCCCGACACCCAGGCACACTCCTACACTCCCCAGGTACATCCGACACCCCAGGCACACCGCTGACACTCCCCAGGCACACCTCTGACACTCCCAGGCACACCTCTGACACTTGCACCTCTGACACCCCAGGCACATCTGTGACACTCCCCAGCACACCTCTCACACCCCAGGTAAACCTCCTGACACTCCCAGGCACACCTGACATCCCCAGGCACCTTCCGACACCCCAGGCACACCCTCACACCCCATGCAGACCTCTGACACCCCGCACACCCCAGACACCCCGGTCACACTTCCCCACACCCCAGGCACACCTCCGACACCCCAAGCACACCCCTTCCAGGCACACTTCTGACACCCCAGGTGCCACACCTGACACCCAGGTGCACCTTGACACTCCCAGGCACTCCACTGACATTCCGTGGTACACATCTCACACCCCAGGCATACCTGCTGACACTGCCAGGCACCTGACACTCCCAGGAACAACTCCGACACTCCCAGGCACACTTCTCACACTCCCCAGGCACACCTGACACCTGAGGCACACCTCTGACACTCCCAGGCACACCTCTGAGACTCAAGGCACCTCTGACACCCCAGGCACACCTCTGACACCCCAGGTACACTCTCTGACACCCCAGGCACACCTCTGACACCCAAGCACACTCCCTGACACTCCCAGGTACTCCACTGACCCTGGTACACCTCTGACACCCCAGGTACACGTCCGACACTCCCAGATACACCTCTGACACTCCCAGGACACCTCTGACACTCCCAGGCACCTCTGAAACTCCCAGGTACTCCACTGACACTCCTGGCACACCCTGACACTCCCAGGCACACCCTGACACCTCCATGCACCCCCAGACACCCCAGACACTTCTCACACCCTAGGCACACTCTCATAATTCCCAGGTACTCCCTCTGTCACCCCTGATACACCTCTAACACTCCCAGGTACACTGCTGACACCCCAGGTACACCGCTGACACTGCCAGGCACACCTCAGACACTGCCAGGCACACCCTGGACACTGCCAGGCACCCCAGACACCCCAGGCACACCCTCAGACACCCAAGGCGCACCTCTGACACTCCAAGCGCACCCCTGACACCCCAGCACACCCCTGACACCCCGCACACCTGACACACCCAAGCACACCTCTGACACCCCAGGCACACCCCAGACACTCCCCAGGCACACCTCTCACACCCTGGCACACCTCTGATACTCCTAGGCACCTCTGTCACCCCGATACACCCCAACACCCCAGGCACACCTCACACCCCAGGTCACACCCTCTGGACACCTATGGCACACCCCACACCCTAGGCACACCCCAGATACTCCCAAGTACACCCCAGACACTCCCAGGTACACCTCCGACACTCCCCAGGCACACTGACACTCCCTGGCACACCTCTGACACCCCAGGCACACCTCTGACACCCCAGGCACACCTCTGACACCCCAGGTACCCACTGACATTCCTGGTACACCTCTTGACACTCCCAGGCAAACGTCCGACACTCCCAGATACCCTCTGACACTCCCCAGGTACACCTCTGACACTCCCAGGCACACCTCTGACACTCCCTACTGACACAGATTCCCAGGTGCACCTCCGATATTCCCAGGCACACCTGACAATTCTGCCACATCTTCCAGACTCCCAGGCACTCTTGTGACAGTCCCAGGTACATCTCTGACACCACCAGGCACACCTCTAAAACCCCAGGTACACCCCAGACACTCCCCAGGCACACCCCAGACACTCCCAGGCACACCTCACTCCCCAGGCACACCTCCGACACTCCCCAGGCACACCTCTGACACTCCCAGGCACATCTCTGACACTCCCCAGGCACATCTCTGACACTCCCAGGCACACCTCTGACACTGCCAGGCACACCTCTGACAATCCCAGTTACCCCTGACACCTCCCAGGTACATCTCACACCCCAGGCACACCCTCTGAAATTCCCAGGCACACCTCTGACACTCCCCAGGCACACCTCTGACACTCCCAGGTACACCTCTCGACACTCCCAGGCACACCTCTGACACCTCCTAGGTACTCTCTGTCACTCCCTGATACACCTCTAACACTCCCCAGGTGCACCGCTGACACCAGGTACAACGCTGACACTGCCAGGTTACACCCTCAGACACCTCCAGGCACACCCCAGACACAGCCACAGGCACACCCCAGACACTTCAACACGTCTGACACCCAGGCACACCCCTGACACTCCAGGTACACCCCCTGACATCTGCACACTGACATCTCCAGGCACACGTCCGACACTCCAGACACACCTCTGACACTCGGTACTCTCTGACACTCCTGGTACACCTCTGACACTCCCAGGTACACCTCCTGACACTCTGAGGTACACCTCTGACTCTCCCAGGTACACCTCCGACACTCCCCAGAACACTTCTCACACTCCCAGGTACACCACCGACACCCCAGGTACACCTCTGACACTCTGCCACACTTCTCACACTCCTAGTCACACCTCCGACACTCCCAGGTTCAACTCCGACACCTGATACCCTAGGCACACCTCTCACACCCCCAGGCACACCTCTGACACTCCCCAGGCACTCCTGTGACACCTCCCAGGCACATCTCTGACACCCCAGGCACACCTCTGAAATTCCCCAGGCACACCTCTCGACACCCCAGGCACACCTTCTGACACCCCAGCACACCTCACACTCCCTGGCACACCTCTGACACCCCAGGCACTCTCTGTCACCCCTGACACCCCACTGATCCACTGCAGGTGCACCACACTCCCAGGCACACCGCTGACACACACCCCAGACACAGGTACACCCCAGACACAGCCAGGCACACCCCAGACACCCCCAGGCACACCTCAGACACCCAAGGTGCACCTCTGACACTCCCAAGTTCACCCTGACACTCTAGGCACACGTCTGACACCTCCAGTACACCTCTGACACTCCCAGGCACACCCCTGACACCCCAGAGGCACACCCCAGACACTCCCCAGGCACACTTTCACACTCCTAGGCACACCTCTGACACTCCTAGGTACCTCTGTCACTCCCTGATACACCTCTAACACTCCCAGGTACACCGCTGACACCCCAGGTACACCGCTGACACCCAGGTACACCTCCAGACACTGCCAGGCACACCCCAGACACTGCCAGGTAAACCTCAGACACTCCCAGGCACACCTCAGACACTCCAAGGTGCACCTCTGACACTTCCAAGTGCACCCCTGACACTCCCGCACACCTCTGACACTCCCCAGGCACACCCCAGACACTCCCAGGTACACCGCCACACTCCCCTGCACATCTCTGACCCCAGGTACACCTCTGACACCCCAGGCACACCTCTGACATCCCTGTGGCACACCTCTGACACTCCTAGGTACACGTCCGACACCCAGACACACCTCTGACACCCCAGGCACATCTCTGACACTCCCCAGGTACACCTCTGACACTCCCAGGCACACCTCTGCCACCCCAGGCACACCTCTGACACTCTGAGGCACACCTCTGACTCTCCCAGGTACACCTCCGACACTCCCAGGAACACTTCTCACACATCAGACACCCAGGCACACCTCTGACACTCCCAGCCACACTTCTGTTGCCACCTCCGACACTCCCCAGGCACAGCCCCTGACATTCCCAGGCAAACCTCCTGATACCCTAGGTACACCTCTCACACTCCCCAGGCACACCTCTGA
The DNA here is from genome assembly GCF_018991925.1 of Homarus americanus. Taxonomy (NCBI): domain Eukaryota; kingdom Metazoa; phylum Arthropoda; class Malacostraca; order Decapoda; family Nephropidae; genus Homarus; species Homarus americanus. Next base: position 564 of record NW_024711771.1, on the reverse strand, counting down.
CACTCCCAGGTACTCCACTGACACTCCCAGGCACTCCTGTGACACCCCAGGCACATCTCTGACACCCCAGGCACACCTCAAATTCCCAGGTACACCCTCTGACACCCCAGGCACACCTCTGACACTCCCAGGCACACCTCTGACACTCCCAGGCACACCTCACCCCAGGCACACCCTGACACTCCCCAGGTACACCACCCTGACACTCCCAGGCACACCTCTGACACTCCCAGGTACACCTCTGACACTCCTAGGTACTCTCTGTCACCCCTGATACACCTCTAACACTCCCAGGAGGCACTGCTGACACTCCCAGGTACACCGATGACACTGTCGTCACACCTCAGACAATGCCGTGCACACCCAGACACAGCCAGGTACACCTCAGACACCCCAGGTACACCTCAGACACTCCAAGGTGCACCTCTGACATTCCCTTGCACCCTGACACCCTAGGCACACGTCTGACACTCCCAGGTACACCTCAGACACTCCCAGGTACACCGCTGACACTCCCAGGTACACCTCTGGACACCCCAGGGTACACCTCTGACACCCCAGGCA
>NW_024711770.1:0-13041 GCF_018991925.1 Homarus americanus | reverse complement strand
TCACCTCAAGCCACGGAATAAATCCTTCGCCTGCTTCACACACACACACACACACACACACACACACACACACACACACACACACACACATCTCAGTCTCTAATAACCATCACCCGAGCGACAGTGATTATGTTGTGACAATAAACAAGCATTAGTGTGTCCGTCAGGTAGAATTATCATACCCAACACCTTGACAGATATAATTCATCTCCTTTTAACTCATTGTCAAGGTAATTTTTTTTCTATTGGATGTATATATATATATAGATAAGACGTATTATTTTATGACAATGTTTGTGTAGATAGAGTCAGGGTTCCTACACACATTTGCCTCAGTAAGTCAGGCGAGTATTTCTGGGTCACAACACAGGGTAAAGTTAACGGTGTGGCTGACAGTATATTTATTTTATGTTTTGCACAACGGAGGTCAAATATTGGTTCTGTTGTCATTCACTCAGCCTGGTGCCCGTGATGTTCCTCTTTCTCCTCCTCCTACCCCCCTCTTTTTGTTCCTCCTCCTCCTCCTCCCCTTCTTTTTGTTTCTCCTCCTTTTCTTGTTTCTTCTCCTTCTCATCCTCTTCCTGTTTCTTGGATTTATCTATATTATATTAATTCGTTATAATAGTATATCACTTTTATATAAGATATATTAGGGAAGGATATACTATATACTTGTGGTAATATGGTCTGATATATTTATTAATGTATGTATTAGATTCTTGACGCAGTTTTGTCTTAAATATCATCTTTAACTCATAACTTTGTTTACTGTTACCTGCGCTGTGTCCATAAGCCGGGGCGGTGAGTCACGGGTGTTGTGGAGTGTTGATATATGGCTTGTGTGTGTGTGTGTGTGTGTGTGTGTGTGTGTGTGTGTGTGTGTGTGTAACAAATCTCCTCACTAGATTTATGGCTCCATTACCAAGGAATTCTCAGCCATTCTTAGTATTTCGTGGACGAATTTTGAGATCAGGGGAAAATTTACCACAAACTTTAAGTCACATAAAGCTTATTGTGCCCAAGAGTTATCTGTGTATTATACTGTTTATGATGGAATGTGAGGCAGCCTTATACTGATCTTACAAGAGCTGCTCAAGATACACTTTTAACACACACACACACACACACACACACACACACACACACACACACACACACACACATTCTCCCATCTTGTACTTCCCTCCAAGTACAGTATATGACCTGCAGGTGCTCAGATACACGGACCTCCTAACAAGTCAACATCAGTAACTCCCTCTATTAGTGTCCACGTCCCGTCTTACTTGAGTCCAGATGTATGGATTGTGTCACTACTCGCTACACGACTGTCAGAAAACGTCACCTAACTTAAACTGTTGGGACGGCTCGTGTAGTATCTCCTGTACTGTCAAACTTGCCGAGTTACATTGAATATTGACTTTAAACACAGCAAAAGGTATTTACCTGAGTGATAGACAAAGAGACAGATCATCAGTATAGACTTTAATAGTTGAACTGAAATTAATATTAATATGGAGACAACGCTGTAAACTTTATTTTCATATATCAAATGTGTCTTCCTAAAGTTGATATTTGGCACCAGGTCGGGGTGACAGCCTTGAGTAGTGTACAGTAGTGGCTGTTAAGACAAGCTGCTTGATTTGTTGCCGCGTCAGGCCCTGAAGGAGGGAAGGTGTCGTGGCAGTACTGTAGTAGTAGATAACACTGTCGTGATGGAGGAGGAGGAGGAGAGGAAGGTGCCATGTGTCTGTAGTAGATAGCCTGTCGTGATGGAGGGAGGAAGGAGAAAGTGTCGTAACATTGCTAGCCAATTAATGAATAGCACACAATAAATGATGGAGAGGGAGGAAGGAGGAAAGGTACGTGGCATTTTAGCAATTAGTAGAATAGCACTGTCGTGATGGAGAGAGGGAGGGGGAGGAGGAGGAGGAGAGTGTCATTGAGCAGTACTGTAGTAGTGATAACAATGGGATGGAGGGAGGAGAGGAAGGAGGAGAGTGTCGTGGCAGTACTGTAGTAGTAGATAACACTGTCTCGTGATGGAGAGAGGGAGGAGGGAGGGATCGAGTGTCGTGTGAGTACTGGCAGTAGTAGTGCTGTCGTGATGGAGGGAGGGAGGGAGGGAGGGAAGGAGGGATAGTGTTGTGATGACATCATTAACATACAACCATGTATTATCGTAGACTATTCCAGATCACCAGCAGTAAGGCGGACAATTCCATACACAGTGCAGTATATCTCTCACAAAACGATCTAATGCAACGACTAAAATTGTCCTTTATTACACATATAGTTGTGTGTTGTGTTTATTTGTACCTTGTTCATCTGGTAGAGCACGTAGGATGGCACACACCTGTGTAGGAGCGTGGCCACACACACACACACACCTGCGTTAGGTCACTACAGGGTATTGGTGTAAGTGAGGTAGACTACAATACGTGTCACAGTGTTACATATGTCTACGTGTCTTCTACAGCCAAATGTTTCGTTATATTTGTTCACTTTTATAAACTGTTGTATCGTACACAAGTTGTCGCTGCTCGTCTCTCGAGGATAGACTGAGAGTTCGTTGGTGAGGGTTAAATTTACAACTTATCTCTCTGTAATAATATTCTGGTCCACGTTATCAACCTGTCAGCTTAATCATCTTGGTGACGGAGGTGAGGAGAGAGAGAGAGCATGTTCGTGGTGGTGATGTTAGTGGTGGTAGTGGTAGTGGTGGTACTGGTAGTGAGAGAGGCAGCCACTGGGTAATAAGAGCCAATATAAGACCTCATTATAAGTTTTAATGAAGCTGACGTCGCGGTAACTTAATACATGGTTGTGTAGCAGTCGGAGCGTGTGTGAGTCATAACCGAGCAGCGCCTAGGAACTGTTCTTGCGGGTACAAATCTTTCTTTACGTTTACTGGAGCCTTTGTCTGTCTCAGTGTGTAAAAACTATTACTGTCTTTTATTAGCGTTTGTTAGGTACACACATTCTTAGCAATGGTTTACTAGTGAAGAAATCATATTCTTAGTTGTTAATGCTAAGTTCAGCTTTATTATGTAAGCTTTGCGAAAATGTATTTACCATAGTCAGGATGGAGGATGGAATAAGAGGCTGTGGAGTCAGATTCATCCATCCATCACCCTGAACAACTTTGTAGTGGGTGTGACGCTCTCAAATCACCTTACTGACAGAAAAAGACTTTTGTGTCACCTCGCACCTCAACACCCCGCCGCGCTGTGTCCACGAGACCACTGTGTCAACACACTCTGTAAGGGGAGAGACTTTGTTCCTTTTATGGATGAATATTTGTACTGATGGCAGGACGAGAGAAGACAGGATAAGATTACTGAAGGCACACGAGAAAGTATTTGACTTTTTTTTAATATATTTAAGACAAAATTACGCGAATGGTGGTAAAGAGTGTTGTTACTACAGGGAAAAAGTAATATTTTTTTTCTTAAATTTTTGTCGTTACATGAATTTAGTTAGAGAAATTTAAACATGGTATGCAACTAAAAACAAGCTGGGGTGATGAATTAAGTTACACTACAAACAGTTGCCTCGTAAACAAGCGTGAGTTAGTTAGACACTTTTTGTTTTGTGTGTTTTTGCTTTTTTACGGGGATTAGCCCACCCGGGCACAGGTCACCGACCCACATCCGGGCCTGGGGGGCGAAAATTTAATAATAATAATAATAATAATAATAATAATAATAATAATAATAATAATAATAATAACGAACCATAAGGAAATACAAAAATGAAAAAAAAAAAGATCAAGAGTGAGAAACAATATTTGTATGTTGTGTTGTCAATAGTAAGAGAAACAATTGAGACCCTGCAATTGTGTGTAAATGAGGCAGAAAGTCAGATCAACAACCTGGGACTTAGTTAAAATTTTCGTGATACCACATGGCAGCAGGGTCTACCATTAGACAACACATTATGCTTTCAGTACCTTCCCAGGCGGTAGTACCTCCCTGTTTGAGGGCTGCCTACTACCTACTGCCTACTTCTCTTGCTGTACTGGACGTCGCCAAGACTACTGTATGTATCTCAGTCCTATGGAATGATGAACCAGGGCAAATTTGCTTGGATGCGAGAATTGTGTTAGAATCCATGACCATGCATTTACAAAGCTGGAACACACGCACGCACATATATACACAATCGTACATGAGCACTTACACTCACAGAACAATACGTGAGCAAGTAAATACACACACACACACACACACACACACGTAGTAATAGCAGCAGCACGCTACTTGTGTTCCACCACCGGCGGCTTAGTGTTAGTCACTGTGAGATAATGACATTAAACACACACATATAATACAAGTAATACCTCATGTAAGTCCCCCACAATCATATATATATATATATATATATATATATACAGTATGCATATAGCCTCTCTTGTACTGTACATTAATAACAATAATTATAACATGACGTAGGCACCCCGGAACACAAGTCACCCATTTCTCAATTAATCAAGATTTTTTTTTACTTCTCTCCAAGAAACTTACCTCCTGTGTGTGGTTGTTAATCTCGCACGACAAACACTGGTGTCGGAGCTGAATGTTTTATTGTATTGCTTTTCCGCCCAGTTAGTGTGTACTGGAGGTAAGTGGCTTATGTTGGAGAGTGTACACACACACACACACACACACACACACAATAATAATGATAATAAGAACTCATGCGAAAAAGTTTGCAACACTTGTGGTAGAAAACGGCACAGCACAAGAAGCAATGCGTTTACTAAAGAGAGAATTGTGAGGGCGGGGAAACATGAAGAAGCTGAAGGAGAGAAAATGTTATAGCAAAAGTTGTCACATGTTGAGGACCACAGCAACACCTGCCTTGTGGCTTCACTTGTTGTGTTGTGTTGCTGGTGTTGTGAGCCACCGAGTGTTAGGGACTTTGTTGTGTCCTGGTAATATTAGTATACTCAACTATTATTATATTTGCAACACAACTTAGCATTATGCCAAAGACATATTTAGCATACAGTTAACATTAACCAATTCCTTCACAAATACATATGAGGCGCCTAGAATGGGAACGTAAGCGTCAAAATCACGATTTGGAGATGTGGCCACAGGCGTGTCCACTGGCCTTTGTTCTACATAATCAACCTGACTGAGTGTCACTTACGCCGCCGCAAGGTCGAGAATTCCACTGGAAGAACACTGAACTACTATACCCAATTTTGTGATATTGATTTAATTTTTTACTTCTAGGGGGGGTGGGGGGATGTGTCATATGGGGCTCAACTTTCCACAGGCATCATTCCTTATACGGTCCAACTTTTGTGAAAAGTTTCATTAAAATCCCTGCAGTAGTTTCCATGGTACATAAACTTAAAACTTAAAATGTGATTTACTCAAAAGAGGCGTTTTGGAGATACGTCATTCCCATTATACTGTAATGCCACAGTGTCAAAAGGTTGAAAAAGGTTGTACTTCCCCCAAACTTGTGTGAATCAGAATAACTTACCAGGTCTCTGCCTCACTCACTCACACGCCCGTATTTACTCTAAAATGTCCTTCTATTTTTTTAAGATTTTGGTTTCGTATGATTGTCAATGTTATTGTATGGTGGTCGTGCTGGGGAGGAGGGGGTCGTGCTGGGTAGGAGGGGGTCGTGCTGGGGGGGCACCTCAAGGATGGTGATGAGTTTTGTGAGGTGCCGTGTTGATCTGTGACTGGCTCAGCTAGTGCTGTCTTACCACACTTCAGACCTTCACGGCATTGGTTGAGTGTTTGTAAGTTTAAGGCCTTAAGAACATCCTGGTAACCTGTGTGTGTTTGTATACGTGTGTTTGTGTACTTGTGTGTGAACTGTATTGTGTGTATGTATGTATGAATGTATGTGAGTAAAGGTATCACCTCCGGTTTTTTTTTGGGGGGGGGGAGGGGAGACCCGTAGCCTCAGAACACAACACAACAAACAAGAAAAAATATTCTTCCTGATTACATTTACATATTATCAGCCCTTATCATCCCTCACATTTGAAGTTATTTACTAATTTATATATTTTGAGATTAAGAAGTACCAAGATTTAGTTATAAAGAAAAGTGGATTTGGCCTCAGCTCCTGGCGGCAGGTCGAGAGTCATTCAGGTAAACAACCTTCGCTCAGCGGCCTACAGTACTGACACTCTGGGGGATTCATTTAACCTGGAAGCCTCGATAGTTTCAGGTGTTTTTGCCGTTATAAAGATATTGGAGGTAATTCATCCTTAGGTGGCCAATTTTGGTCAACGGGTAAACTCAGGAGGGGCGTCTGTCATTCTACCTCTTATATTTTCTCAGCATTTTCCTCAGCATGCGGTGAATTATAACCAGTTTAGTCTTAAATTACTGCTTGGTGGATGCTCTCGGGGGGTTGAATATGATCCTTATGTCAATACTGCTTGCCTGGCTATTAAAGTATTATGACCTCCTTATTACACAGGTGAGCTGCTGCCCCGACCACACCCATTATCTAGTGTAAACAGTGCTCCACCCTCCCTCTCTCCATTACTCCCCCTGTTTACCCCACCCTCCTATACAGCCCCCATCCTCCCTCTCTCCCTCACCCTCGCTCTCGCCCTCACCCTCCCTCTTTCCTTCACCCTCCCTCTCTTTCCCATCATCTCATACAGTCTCCATCCTCCCTCTCTCCCTCACCCCCTCACCCTCCCTCTCGCCCTCACCCTCCCTCGTTCCTTCACCCTTTCTCTCTCTACCATCCTCCCATGCAGTCGCCATCCTCACATACAGCCTCCATCCTCCCTCTCTCTCTCGTCCTCCCTCCCTCCCTCACTCACATGAATACGAGTTTTCACAATTTCTAGTGACGTAAGTTTTACCTTCCTCTGCCCCCATACACAACTAGAATTAAGAATTCATCACCATTTCACCATGTTTTTCATCATCTTTGTATTTATCTTTTATATTTATTCTTCTATCTCCTTCCCTCTTTCACTATATATCCCAATTATCTTCTCTCGATTGTTTTCTATAGTTGGCCTTCATCTCTCTCGCCTCACCTTCCTTTCACCCCTTGTTTCACCTCGTTCAATTTCTCTCTCATCCTCTCTATCCCTTTTTTTCCATCTCCTGCCTGTCCCTGCCTCTTCCCCTTCCGTCCAGATATCTTCTAAATTCAGAACAAGGTAATAGATCAATCCCTCCCACACACTGTTGACGGCTCCACCAGGAACCTATTGTGTTGTACAGTAGAGGGAAGGTATAACTAAGGTCGTCTTTGTTGTGTAGGGGAACATGCTCACCCATCCTGCCTGAAGTACTGTACTGGTCGGTAGATTCCGTCCTGGTCCATAGTCATGTGTAAATAATGTTTTTTTTTGGGGGGGGGGCTACTTAACAATAGTGAAAAGTGTTGTTATACCGCTTTCGCTCCCGTGTACAACCTTAGTGACAGCTGAGAAAAGCACACACACACACACACACACTCACACACACAGGATAAAGGAAGAACTGAAAGACAGAGAAAGAAGGAGGAATTGAATTATTAAATAATCTCAGAGTGAGTGTTTGTCTCCCGCTCTTGGTAGTGGAAATTCTTTTTACTGTGAGTGTTCCCAGCCAGCCAGAGATTGAAGTAAGGAGAGAGAGAGAGAGAGAGAGAGTAAATACCAAATTATGACACATTCTGTTGCTCATATTTGTCTTATTCGTGGCTTCACTCTTACCTCCTCTTCTCTATCTCTTATCTTTCTCTCAGCCTTTACCACACCATATATTTATCATGCTTTATCACCTGATTACCATCCATGGATTTTTTCTCCCCAGTTAATGTATAAAAGTGTATTTTCTTTCACCCCATAAAATTTTAAGTTAAAGTTTTCTATACATTCTTCCCAAAAATTTTAAGTTTATTAAAAAAAAATCATACTCTCTTTTTATTATTATTATTATTATTATTATCGTGAACAACAGAGTAAGTTCCCCCACCTCGCCCACCTGCCTCGTATCTCCCACACACTACTGGGGGAACCTCTCTACCTACCTACCTGTACCTGCCTGCCCACTGACCCAACAATTTCAGTATTTTCATTTAGTTGATCTACAAAAACTCCTCTCGCTTAAATTAAACTGAAGTAAAAAATAATGGAAAATATATTAAATTTTATTGGTTAACTATTTCAGTTATGAATCACAAACTGTAACTATATTAATTCCTTTAGTTTGACAATAACAGTAAACTCAGCATCGTGAGTTAATGAGTTAGAGAAGGTGTAGTAGCTATTAGTGTGATTGCTTGTTGTGTTAATATCAAACACAAAGTGGAAGAACACTATTTTCACTCAACTTTACTTTAATTAAGATCTTACACAACTTATTTACACTTTACTTCGCCAACCGTTAACGCGTATAAATATGTATTAGATTAATTGAACGTATTGGTGCCAACACGTACAGTATATGCTAATGTATATGTGGATCCTTATTAAAATATTTGAGGCTAAGCCGTATGATGCATTACAGGTTATGTATATGTATAGTATCATCTATACAGCATTTGACACACTTCTAGAGAAATTAGTTGAATGTGGATTTATAACAGGTGTATGGCAAGGTTATTAAGACAAGGTAATTAATATATACTATTATTTACCTGTAATTAATGTGTACTATGTGGTTTATCTCGGTGCTGTCCTGATGGTCGGGTTATTTAGTCGTGCCTCAAGTAAGCCTGACAAGCTCACAACCATAATGGATTTAAAACTCCACCTCTAAGTTTATTTCCTTCAATAGTGAACGAATTGAACTGAAGTCTTAAAGCCCTCGCCGACGTGTCTGGAACTTCCCCAAAAGTTTCTCGAGAAGTTGATCTATGAAACAGGGTGGTCGATATTAGTGGATTGATTTTATTTTATTTTCTCACCTTATTATTTTGAAAACAATTCATATTTAGTGATATTTCCCCGTAACTTATTTATTTGTTTATTTTTGCTCCCCGAGTCTCCGTCACCTACACCAGGCGTCAGCACAGTTTGCTCCCCGAGTCTCCGTCACCTACACCAGGCGTCAGCACAGTTCATCGTACTTACAGAGAGCGGCCATGGTTTTTGTGTGTGGTTAGTTACAAGTTCCCCTGTGTGTGTGTGTGTGTGTGTGTGTGTGTGTGTGTGTGTGTGTGTGTGGACCTCAATTCCCGAAAGTAAAATGGTGAAGGAATTCAGCTAAGATAACTTTCTTAACCAAATGTCAATCATTTGTCGTCGGGTGTTGAGCCAAGCAAGAAACAACTTGGAAAATATGAAACGATTCTTTCAGATATTGTGGTTCAAAGTTAAAGAGTTTGTTAACTCTATCATCCAAGAAATATGAAGTGTGTATTTATATACCAGGTGTTACACTGTATCTCAACACTGTATTCCTGGACCTTTTATACCAATTCAATAAAAGAAAAACGTAAAAATATTAGGAAGTTTAGGTCATGTCAATACCATAGTTCTTCCCCTGCGCTGCCACCTCGTCCCACCAATATTATGAAGTGTATGTGAATGTGTTCAGGGTGACGCTGGGTGTACTATATGAGAAGGTTAAGTGATACACATATACGGTCGATATATATATATATATATATATATTTATTTATGCAAGTAAATCACTGTGGGTGCGCGTGATCTAGGTATATGCTGATAACAACAAGGAAAGAAGAAAACACGAAGTTCCCAAGCGCTTTCGTGTAATTCACATATTCTTTCCTTGTGGTTATGAGCATATATATATATATATATATATATATATATATATATATATATATATATATATATATATATATATATATATATATATATATATATATATATCATCTTGATAAAATCACACGGGGAAAATGGAAACAACGGAGTACCTTAGCTTTCGTCTTTATTCAAGACATCTTCAGAGGCAACTGGATTACATGGACAGAGAGAGGCTTAAATATACAGGGTGACCTAAAAACATGAGGTCAGGTCATAATGATGACATCCACTAATCCCCACACCAACACAACACGTAGAGGAGCTTAAGAGAAGGGTGGTGACGTGACTAGACAGGTCAGGTCAGAAAAAAGGGGACCCACAAAATAATTATCATACATCAAGATCAAAGGTTTTCAAAGCATTTTTAACCTTGGGCCACTGACAAATAAATTTATGTAACATATTATCAGTTTTGAACTGACCATCACTAAGGTTTATTGATTTTAATTCCTTAATCAAACTAGCTTCAACCAGAAGTCTTTCTGTGACACAAGATGATTTGAATACTTCCAAGCTTTTTTCCCAAGCAATGGGGTGATTATTATTCCTAACATGAACGAACAAGGCACTGCTTTCAGATGCAGTTCTGATATTATACTTATGTTGTTTGATTCTGAGCTGCAGTGTTTTTCCTGCCTGACCTACATAATTACAATTACATTTGCTACATGGAATACAATAAACACTTCCATTTACATTCAAACTTGGGCTATTCCTTATTTTTAAGCCTCTCTCTGTCCATGTAATCCAGTTGCCTCTAAAGATGTCTTGAATAAAGACGAAAGCTAAGGTACTCCGTTGTTTCCATTTTCCCGTGTGATTTTATCAAGATTTATCTTATCCACGTTTTCATTGTGGATTTACATGAAATATATATATAAAGATAAGTTTATTATTTAGTTTTATTGTTCGTGTAATAATTTGATCAATAGGTATATAAATATTGATTGTAATTTACATTTACCAGAATATATAGTATAATCTTTCTGTTTCTTCTTAAAATATCTCTAAATCATAAGAGAATAAACTGGAAGGAGGAATATTTACCTGAGATTATTTTCCTTCCTGTCGTCTGGTTCTTTCCTCCTCCGTAAGCTCGAGGGATATCAGACTAGAGGGAAATATGTGGAACCTGAACAATATACTTCGTAAAAAGAGGATTATATGTGGAGTTTTGTCGACGTGTGTGTGTGTGTGTGTGTGTGTGTGTGTGTGTGTGTGTGTGTGTGTGACAGTAACTACTACTACCATTATCCTCCACCACCCATCTATCACTATAAACATCCACTACCACCACTACATTACCAACATCACCACCTCATACCAACAACAACTACCACCACCACCAACAGCAACCACCACCACAGCAGCCACCACCACACTGCACAACAACAACACCACCACCACCAACAACAATAACCACAACTACCACCAGTACCAACAACAACTGGTAGCACCACCACCACTACCAGCAGCACAACAGCCACCACCACCACCAGCAACAATGGGCAGTTGTTCAACTACCAGCCACTGGCAAGCAACAATCACCAGACTGGCGCAGCAACTGGCGGCAGTTTGGGGGGATACCACCAACAACAACCACCACCACCACCAACCACCATTCACTTTAATGTTACAGCCTCAGAAAACTGAATACACTCACCCAGTTCTCTCCAAATTATATACCTTTTCCTTCCTGAACCTTCGACCAATATCATTTATCCTCAGTATATTTCTCGAAGCTATTCCATGTTTATTTTTTTCCCCTCCCTTCATCCTTTCACTTTTTCCAAACTGTCATGAACATCTTTACTTTCTCATTTTATGGGTTGATAGTCTCCTGGAGGAGTTCCTTGGAATAGAAAAAGTTGGAGACACTATTTTTCTGGGTGTGTTTTTTTGTGTATGTGTTTCTTTGTTTGTTTTTTTTACGTTTTTTTTTTTTACGTTTGAAGAATATCGACTAAAGAACACTGGGAAGAAGGAAAGGTTTACAGTGGGTCAGATTAAAGTGGATGGGGATTAGAATAAAGGGTTTGGCTCTAGATCATTTACTTATCTCCATAGTCCCGAGATAGACAGACAGACAGACAGAGATAGAGAGAGATAGAAAGAGGGAAATACAGAGATAGAGTGAAGGAAGAAAACCAGAGAGAGAGAGAGAGAGAGAGAGACTATTAATCACTAAGGAATATCCCCAGACCATAACATTGTAGGTTGATCGGTCCTTCAGGCTTCAAATAAAAGGGTAAAACGTTCTTAAATCAGACTCTTGGTAACTACTATAAACTCCTTCTTTTGTGAACGTCACCAGAGTGTCAGCTGGGACAAGGAACAGCAGCAGGAAGAGTTGGGTCTTTTTGTTAATTCTTTTTCTTATCACAGTGTTGTCTTTTTTCTAACTGGAACAGGACTTAAGAGAAACGTATAATATTTATCCCTTGTTTTTTCGAAGTTTTAAGTGATGAATTGTTAGATGTTTTCCAGCTCATGTTAACTTTAATCTGCCGTCTACTGCGGCCTAACTTGATCAGAAGGAGAGTTGTCTATAAAGTTAGAAGCCAGTCAACAATGCCATTAAATAAGATCAGGACTCGCCAAAATTTAGTCTTAGTTGCGGTTTTGTTATATTATATTACGTTACGTTATGTTATTTTTATGTTTTGTTATGTTAGGATAGGTTAGGTTAGGTTAGGTTAGGTTAGGTTAGGTTAGGTTAGGTTAGGTTGGCTTGGGTAGGGATGGGGCAGGTGACGTCAGGATAGACTAGAAGTGGGCTTCATTTATTTAATCACCCGACACTGCTGAGGTAAGATTATTGTTGTCCCTTGATAAAAACACTAATTATAATAACACGGTAAAGACTCTTGAGCAAACTTTCCAAATCGTAATAGTCACTGAGAAGATTTATAAACATTTAAGAAATTTAGTTTGTCCAGCGACCTTTATGCATTAACTAAGTCGTTACCTTTATGAAACGAGATGCTAAGAATACTTCCAAGGTCATAAAGTTTGACGTAAGATCTCCAGAGCTCTTACCTGGTCGTAGTCTTTGACCCGAGATTTTAAGATATTAATAGATGAAGATTTTTGGCCTCCCACAATTCTCGAGAGCCGTGGTTGATATGGGGAGGGGAGGGGACGTGAGGCTAGTAAGGGGAGGGGTGGCGTGAGGTTGGTACGGGAAGGGGAAGGTGGGCCGTGAGGTTGGTATGGGGAAAGGGTATGGGTGGCGTGAGATTGGTACGAGGAGGGGGAGGGGGGTGTGAGGTAGGTAAAGG